>NC_142041.1:63635234-63940234 GCF_982192425.1 Myodes glareolus | reverse complement strand
TGCCATTAAGCAGCATCAGAGTTATTGAGAATGATAAAATTTTACTTAGGTTATAGATTTAAAAAGTGACAGACAACTTACTCATTTACTCATTTTAATTTTTGTGGTTCTTATATGAAGGTCAAATTATACCTGGACACTTCTCTGTACAACTAACCACCATCTTAGAGGTTTCAAGGAATTATGAATTATATTATCTGTATCTAAAGAAGCAAATGAGAGTTGTAAGACCTAGAAACCTGGGCTCTGGAGCCATGCCTCAGTGACTGAGTGTATACTCGTCCTTCAGTGTTTAGATACCTTTTGCCAAGTTGGGAAGCACACAACTGCCTGCTACTCCAGCTCCAGGGTGTCTAACGTCTACTTATGGCCTCCAAGGGCACCTGTACACAGGACACATATACATACACAAATATCGGTTTGGGAAACTTTTTAAAGAAACCTTAAGGTACAATTTTCATGTCAGTGTCTTACCATACACAACTGAAATCTAAAATAAATAAATGCTTTTTACTTCAAATGCAACTGCTCTTCTATTATTTAAATATTAGAGGATCACAAAAATAAGAAAAATGAATATGAGGTAAATAGAGGGTTAAAATTTTATTGGAACTATGTTAAGGCTTGCTATGTAGCCCACCACAGTACAGAATGTGCAAGGAATCATGCCTCAGGATTACAGGTGTGCCCTACCATGTTCTCTGCATAATATCTTTTATGCATGCCAATTCATGAAATTTAATCCTTGTACTTCTGCTACAAGACAGACGGCAAGAGTATGGTGTTATAATGATTTGACCCTCAGAAGTTTAACATACAAACACACTACTACTTTCAAATCATGATTTCTGCTGTAAGTCAAGCTTAGAACTTAAAATTATCTTTTTTTTCTACTTGTGATTTTCTATAGTAGCTGTTACATTCTTCAATATGAAAGATTTCCCAGGATATATGAAAATTTATTCTCTACATAGAGTCATTCTAAACAAACTCTTCCACTTTAGAATAAATTAGTTCAAATAAATTAGAGAAGGTATGTATTTAGAGAGGTAGTAGTAAAGAGAATGAAAGGTGAGTGGGAGACAAAGACTTCTATGAAGTGATGGTTTTGTTTTAATTTGCATTTAACAACAACTGCCTGGCAGCAGAATCTGGTATGTTCTCAGTTTTCCAACCAGAATCCCTTATGCAACCTTTTCTAGCACCACCAAAATAAGGCTACCTCATACCTCTTGCATGATGGCAATGACATTCAATGCATTTTCTATGCCTCTAGGGTTTTCAGGTCTAGTCACAATTCCATATTGCCATTCTGATATTTTGTTACATACATCTCAGTGCAGAAACCTCTTAACCAGATTTCTTTAGGATAAAAAGATACACACAACCAAAATCCTTATTTGCTCACAAACTCTTTCTTTAGAAGCCACTCTCCAGCTTTATATAGTACACTAGTTAAAATTGTATAAGCTATATTTGTTGAAATACATTTTCTGTAAATGGTTCCAAATACTGGTAAAAATGCATAGTAACATTGTTATGGTTATAGTACATGAGATATCCACTGATATTTAATCACTGGAAGCTGCACTGTTTTGTTCATATTTATGCTTTTTTATTAGTTCTTTGATAACTTAATATAACATTTTTATCATATTCATCCTCTCCCTTACGATTCTTCTCAGATCGCTCTTCTATTCACACTGAAATTTGTATCCAAATTTTTTCTTGATCAAGATGTATCAGTACTGTTCAGCCATTCTTGAATGTGCCCCCCAGAGTTTGGTAAAATCATCAGTGCCTGTATTCTTTCATTTATTTATTTATTTTTAAATTTAATTTCCTTATTGATTATTTATTAGTTTCACGTCATATTCCCCAATTCTGCTCAGCTTCCAGACACCCTATATCCTCAACTCACCCCTGCAGCACTGCCTCACAAAAGAAAACCAAACAAGCAAACAACCAAACCAAAACAAGAACAAAACAACAACAAAAACTTCTTGGCTTCTCCTTTTCCATCTCTCCAATACCTCTTCATTCATCCTGGTATCATTGGGGACCTCGGTGTCACACAATATACCCTTTTATCTATCAGCTTTCCTAGCATGTGTTCACTGCAATGAGTCACTGATCTGGTTCAAGGCCTCTGGTTTCTGGTACACGATCATCACTGGACCCTCACCGGATGTCTCTGGGTTATCCTATGGCTGCCCTTAGTCTTGGAGATCCTGTAGTTGTTGTTTCCCAGTCCCTTCACAAGCTCCAGCAGGTCCTAGATGGGATAGAGGTTAGGGTGGGCCAACCCAAGTTCCGGCTGTGGGCCTGGGTGGTAGCTGACCTGGTCATTCCATATCCCCAGGATCCATTAATCCTTGCTTATGTTGAGGGGTGGGGCTGTATCTCCTGAGAAGAGGGCCCAGCTCTTCAGTGATGGTCAGGTTAGTTCTCTTGCTGTAGTGTCTAGTTAGAGACAAGGTAGCATTCTCAGGGCCCGTGAAGGACAAGTGGGCTCAGCAAGGCCCTCTAGTTTTCATCCAGCATGGTTCATAAGGCCTCCTGAGTTGACACAGGCCACAGATATCAACTTCATTTGGAACACTGTTGACTGAGGTTTCTGGCCTGCCTGGTTCCACAGCAGCTCAGTCCCAAAGAAATACACAGAGGCTTACAGTAATTATAAACTGGTTGCCCTATTAGCTCAGGCTTCTTATTAACTCTCATAACTTCTATTAACCCATAATTTTTGTTTCTGTTAGCCATGTGGCATGGTACCTTTTATCAGCAAGGCATTCTCATCTTTCTTCCTCTGTGTCTGGGTGACAATGCAGAATGAACCATTCCTCTTCCCAAAATTATCCTGTCTGGATTCCCCGCCTATACTTCCTGCCTGCCTACTGTCTAGTCAGCATTTTATTAAATCAGTACAACTGACAAAACTTTACAGGGTTATAAGACCATTGTCCCACAGCAGAGCACCAACCCAGACGTGACCCTCTGCAGCAGCTTGGGCCTGAAAGACATCCTAGCTCTGGGTAGCAGCAATGACCACTAAAATGGGGATGGTTTTGGCATCTGGCTGCTAGACACTGCCAAGGCCTCAAGTTGTGGCCCCAGCTCTTGGCTTCCATGTGACCTTTGGTGGCACTACAGGACCTGGACTTCAGCACATACCCCACCCTCATTAGGACCATGAACCCAGACATGGTCCTTAGAAGCAGCTGGGTCTGGATGTCACCATTGCCCCCAGGTGGCCGTGCCGGCCACTCAGGTGCTTACAGGCCCCAGCAGCAGTCAGTGTGGCCCTCAGACACCAACACTCTCACCTCTATCTCTGGTGTTTTCATGGCCTTCTACGGTACCAGGAGCCTTGAACTTTGCCTGCTCTGAGCTCAAGTGCTCTTGGAGACCAGACCAGAGTAGCAGAGCAGCCCTCTGAGGTGTCCTTTGCACTGTCCGCTGGGGCACCCTCCCCAGAGCCTACATTCTTAAAGAAAACTGACCGTTCTTATCTCAGAAGTTAACAATTTCTGATAGTTCTTGGCAGGGGGCATTTTGTGCCCAAGTGTGCTTTCCCTGCTCTGATTTGGTTTGGGATTACAGATTTTGTGCGTGCTATCATACCTGCTGGGAGTTCATGAATGCAGCTGCCTTTCTGTGGCCACAAGATACTATTCTCTTGTGCTCATCTGCCACCTGAGACTCCTACTATTTTTCCATTTTCTTGGTGATCCCTGAGACTTTGGATGAGAGGGTGTAATATGTATGTTCCATTTGTGATGGAACACTCTTCAGGGATAATTCTAAACCCAAAACCCCTTTTACAATTTTCAATGATCTTAGTATTTTGTTTGCTTTGTTCATTGTATTTCTAGTTGGTTTTATCCCTATAAAATTTGGTTTGCTGAATTATTAGTAGTTATTGAAGTTTATTGTAGCTGTGATAAAGATGTTGGAAATAAAAGTTATTAAAATTATTAAAAGGTAACATTCTATTAATTAGAAATTATTTAGTGTATTTCATGTGTTTTAAAGTAACTTTTCTATTATTTGTATTGGGATCCACACATTGAATATTTATGAAGAAATGAAAATTATTCAAAAGTTTAATTATGAGTTATTTAGCCACAAACTATGACTTAGAGCACACAGAAATATCTCAAAATATTTGTTTAAAGACAGAAAGCATAGGTGGTAAGTAGAAAAGGAGGATGAGGGGCTTATTCTAGGACCCATCTTTAAAACTGGTGTGAAATTTAATGGCTTTACTCAAAGTGGGATAAAATGCTAGATTTTAAATATTTGAGAAAAGTAGTCTAAGAAGCCACACTTTTTAACTCTGTTGAACATCTTTGTATATGACTTTTGTTAACAGACCTTGAGAAGGTATGGAAGGTTAAAATATGAAGCCTTATGATGCTCATAAAATTATAGATAGTGTGTAGGCCTTTTATGAAAATCTTGGTATATATATGAATGTGTACTCAAGAATTTGAACCATGGAATTCAAGTAGTAGCATAATTATTAAGCCTTTGTAAATTATTAAAATGTTTCTGGAACAGTACCTCACCAGAATCAGTTGGTATGTACAGACCAGTCAGGATGATAAATAGTTTAACCAAACAAAACCAGCAAGTATCACATGATTGTTGAAGACCCAGGTGAAACAGAGAGAGTGAAGCCAGTGGAGCAGTGAAATGGAGCCAGGAGCCAAGATTTACAGCAGAAGAGGGGAGGACCTCCATCTGAAAAACCAGAGAACAAGAAGGGAAAATAACTCCCCTCTCCCTTCCAAATTTTTCTCTTCTGCTCCTACATCCCCTTGACCATACTCAATTATAATCCAGACAATAAGTGAGGAATTTGTAAACTTCAGCCTTTTGGAGACAGAAGAGAGGAGATGAAGGGTCAGTATCCAAAATCAACTTGGAGACCAAAAGAGACTCATACAGAGAGAAATTTTTCAAATCAACTTTTAATCATAACTCCCAGGATTTCTGTCCAAGTACTTAAGTTGAGGAACCTAACAGTCAATGGCAAGATAATTCCTATGGCCTAAATCCATCTAACTTTTGTTTTCCTCATAATTCCCTTGTCTCTGAACAACCAGAGAACAAATTATGTCCATGTTGACCAATTGCCAGCGTGATTTACTAACGACTACATGTTTCCCCTAAAAATTACAAATAAACTGTTCATACTGCTCACACAATATTCCAAAGGGGATTTCCTCTTCTTCATAACAATCTGGATCATATAAGGTCAGGGAAGGTGGATGCTTTTATTGTAATTCTGATGTAAGAACTAAGAAACATCGAAAGCTGGAACTCTGCTTGCTGTGTTCATGTAATTGGCATCATTATCATCACTGACAGTTTAAAACCTGGTATTCATTTTTGAAAGTCATATTTACTTTTGTTAGTCCCATTAGGGAAACTCTATATCTCTGAGATGTGGCAATAGACCAAAGGGTCAGTTGGGAAGTTACTGAGGCTATGTACAAGCTAAAAGCATAGATCCCTCCAAGGTACCCCAAAAAGTCCAAATTTAAGATAAGGAATATTGTGATTGTTCTTATCAAATAATGATACAAAAATATAAAGTTTGAAACTTATTTGAATATTAATAATGTCAAAGAGTAATTAGGAGAGAAATATACATAATCTTACATAATCTTTTTTAATGTATGACCTCTGGATTCAGTGAAATTAGCACTTATTTATGTAATTAATTGAATGCTGAATTTTTTCTCTATAACACATATAACTACAGACAAAATTTAAAAATTTTAAATTTAAAGTTTTAAAATTTGTCCTTAGCAAATAAAACAGAAGATAAAATAATAGTGAAAAATAAATAATGACAAAAATTTATCCATACTTAATAACAATATGAAATAATTTAAGATTTTTTCCTTAGTAAAAGAAAAAGAAAATAAAATGTAGTGAAAATATTGACAGAAAATTTATTCATATAAAATAACGATACAAAATAATTGTTCCACATTTGTTGTAAAAATTAATCTTATTTGATTTTGCTCTGCCAAAGATGCTGGGAACCATCTGTTACTTTTGCATATTATTCTCCAGAAAAAAAAGGACTCTTCCCATCACAACAGCACATAACAAAAACTTTGTATAGACATGCATACAATTTTAAGTAATAGAATATTAAGTATGCTGTAGAAAATTAACTTAAAGGTAATATACACAAGCAAACAGGAAATGGTATTGCTTTGATCTTTATGCTGTACTAACAGTCAATAGAGTGCTGTTGTGAGTCCTTCAGTAGGACTGATGGTCTGTGTCTGGAGGAGCCCCTGCACTGTCCAAGAACAAGTCCCAGGAGGGCAGCTACTACAACTTCTAACACTTTATTATTGGCTAATTTGGGGCTTTCTCCACTAAGATAGCATAGTTAGAAGGATATCAGTGCACAAATCAATACCTAGGTCTTTGCATTGATGTGTCTGAAACCTGAAAGCAGAGCTTTGTCTACACCCATCTCCTGAGTCGTCAGGATACTAATTACTGTAAGCGGGATGTACTTGGAAGACCATTCTCAAAGAATATTCTGAGCTCTCTCTGCACAACTGAGACAGCTTGTTGCATACTCAGAGGTGTTTCTGTTGTGTTTTCCTGACAGCCTAGATCATCTGTTGTCAGAAATGAGCAAAGATCTTTTTCAGAGTGAAATTACAACACACATGCAATGCATCTTAAGCAATAAGAACAGGTAGTAAATTTGTTAAAAAAAAAAAAGAAAAGAAAAGAAAAAAAAAGAAATGCTGGAAAATTTGGTGTTACCTAAATCTGATTTGTATTAAAAAAAATCGTTAAAAATGGTTCTGGAGTCTCCCACACTAATGATGTTTTTATGCTTAAAATTTCTTGAAATTCTTCTCTCAAGAGTAGCATCATTCTGATTATTTATGGGAATTTGACCAATTAAAGTCAGCATTTTCAAGGCTTCTCACACTGTGCTTCCATAGTATAATAGCATAACCCCATCCTATGGAAATGTTGTGAAAATCAATGTGAGTCATTAAAAGAACTATACCTAGAATTTTTTTTAAAAAAAATAGAGAGAAATGACAAAAAATACAGCAGATTATTTAAAGTTAATTACATGATTTAACTCAATAAATATCTTTTTCTTAGTTTAAATTCTAAGCTTTTTTTTTTACACTTAAATAACATCTCTCCTTGGTTTCTCGATGTATGTTCTAGTAAGTTGTACTACTATCTATTTAATGATACAGTTTAGTTGTCTAGATTTAAACATTAACGTCTGTTTATAAAGCATATATAACTAAGAGCTTATATATTTTGGTCTGCATCACTTATTGATTTATTTTTATTTTTGTTGATTTTTACTGAGCTCAACATTTTTCTATGCTCCCCTCCCTACCTCTCCCCTCCCCTTCTACCCTCTACCAGGGTCCTCATGCTCCCATGCTCAGGGGATCTTGTCTTTTTCTACTTCCCATGTAGATTAGAGCTATGCATGTCTCTCTTAGGGTCACACTTACTGATTCTTAACATTTATTCATTTAAATATATTACAGTTTCATACATAAAAGTATACGGTATATGCATATATTAAGTATACAGATCTGAGTTATTTTGATAGACAGGTTCAGACAATTTCATATGCCCTTGGAACCGAAGAGAGCATATTTCCCTCTTCTTAGAAGCTTCCTCTATTATTAACAATTTCTTCAAAATTAAAGTCGCCCACCATCTGCTTTCTAATGCTATATTTTGAATTTGCTTATTTCAAAATTTGATAAAAAGAGAATTGCAAACATATACTGTTTTTTTTATTCAATGCATTTTGAAAAATTCTTGTTGATTATAGTATCATAATTGTTTATTTTTTTGTAGAGTGTCATTGTCTGTGACATAGGCTGCTCTCATATTAATGATTCTCTCAACAGCTTGCTAAGTACTGGGATCAGAGATGTGTGCTGCCCAGTCTAGTGTCCATTTTCCTTTTATTTTTTACTGTTGGATAACTTTATACAAAGCAGTAACACTGCATTTCTGAATTCATTTTTTATCTGGCAAATATTTAAATGTTTTCAAGATTTGAAAACTATGAATAATTATGCAAAATACAGTATTTTATAATCCTTTGTTCATATCTTGATCAAGCGAGAATCAAAATTGTTACTTATCTTCTGCTGTATTCATCTTTATATAGTTTTTAATTTGGTATAACCTATTCAAAGAACTGATGTTTGTTTTGTTGATACCACTTATATTTTGTAAAATTTTTTTTACCCATTCTTACATTTGTTGCTTTCTTTTGTTCTAAGTCTCTTTGGTTAAGTTAATTTTCTTTGCTTAGTTTAGAAATTATTCTTCTATGTTTTGTGACTGAAATACATGCAAACAGTAACTCAAGGGAGACTGAGTTTATGTTGGACCATAGTTTTTGGATATGCATATCCTAGCATTGAAATAATGGTGGCAAGTGCTTGAGGCAGCTTGTCACATTGTGACTGCAATCAGAAAGTGGGAAGTTATGAATGTAAATGTTAAGCCCTTTAATATACTATTGCTATTTCATTATTGATCTGGATAAAAGCAATGAGCATTAGCCAAGCCATAGCCTAAACATTATGCTATCTTGAAATTATCTCCACCGAAAAAATCAATTTTTTACTTTCTAATTTAGTGGTATGGAAATTCTCAGGAAATGGGAGGGAGGCACCAAGATGATATGCTACACTCTAGTATGAATGTTAGTCACTAGTCCAGTTCCTGAGAGAATGGCCTGAGAATCAAATGGTCAGATTATGACAGTGGATATCCTACTTCTGGTACAAATAGTCTGTCAGTTACTTTTTCCATTATTGTGATAAAATATCTGATCAAAACAACTTATAAGATAGTAGATTTATTTTAACTCACAATTTGAGTATATAGATTATCACAGTGGTCAAGTTATGAGAGCATGTTTGAGGCAGTTTATAATATTACCTACAGTCAAGGAGCAGACAGAAATGAATGCTGTTGATCAACTCCCTTTCTCATTTCTATTCATTCCAGGATCCCACCCAATGGAATGGTGCTGTCCTAAAATTAAAATTAAATAAAAATTAATTAAGTAAAAAATTGTTTAAATAGAAATAAAATTAAAATAAGTCTTTTCACCTTAAATAACATAATCTCAATAGAAATTCCAGAGATTAATCTAATCTAAATCACTCCTCAATGGTATAGCCAAAAGCTTTTCACCTGGTGATTACTGATGCTTTCAAGTTGGGTAAATTTGTAACATGGATCTGTTTCATTGATATTTTTACACTTATGTTGACAGAATTGTTTAAATTTCTACATTTTCTTCTAACCACTGTTATAGCTTCTGTTTAGTATGCTATGTTTCAGTAATATTTAGTTAGAAGTATTTTCTCATTTCCCATTTGCCTTTTTATTTTTGGTCTTATATTTAGGCCCTATTTAGAATTATTTATTTTAATAGAAAACATTGAATAAATGAAAGAAAGAGTATAAAGTTTGGGATGGAAAACTGTGTATAGAAAGAGGAGAGCTGCTTGTTAGTTCCTGCCAACCAGAACCGAAATAGTCACAAAGAAACTGTATTATTTAAATCACTGCTTGGCCAGGCCCATTAGCTCTAGCTTCTTATTGGATAACTCTTACATCTTAATTTAACCCATTTCTATTAATCTGTGTATCGCCATGTGGCAGTGGCTTACCTGGTAAAATTCCCAGCTTCTGTCACTGGCGGCTCTATGGCATCTCTCCTACTCTGCTTTTTTCCTCCTAGAATTCAGTTCCATCTTTCCCGCCTACATAAGCTCTGCCCTATCAACAGTCCAAAACAGTGTCTTTATTCATTAATGAAAGCAATATGTAGACAGAAGGACCTCTTACACCAACTGTGATCAGAGTATATTAGATGAAAATAATATTTTCTATAGAAATATACATATAATGGGCAATTGTTTTTAACACAAAGCATCCAATTTGTTCAATGTAGTAATTTTTATTAAATATTTTTGCAGTATTTCTAAGAATTAGTTGGCTCTGTAAATGTGAGTCAACTCTGGAAATCATATACATTTCCACTGTTTTCAATGACTGTGCCACACCATTAATACTGTGTCTTCATTACCATATCTTCATTGTTGTATGAAACATTAAAGTTAAGCAGTAACTGAAATTATTTGTTCTCTTTCAAAATATTTTGACTGATTTCTTTTGTACATTTTACATAGGCTTTGCAATTAGCTTGTTAAATTCTGTAACTGTTGTAGTTTTATTGTTTCTTGAAAAAGAATTCAAGAACAGTTGTCCAAGGTGTTGTCTGAGTTTTCTGTCCTGCCTGATTCTTGCAGTCATTAAGTCCCAAAGAAATCACACAGAGGTCTACATTAGTTATAAACTAATTGGCCTAGTAGCTCAGACTACTTATTAGCTCTTATAACGTATATTAGCCCATTATTCATTTCTATCTTAGCCACATGGCTCGGTACCTTATTCAGCAAGGCAGTCACATCATGCGTCTTCTGTGGCTGGGTCACGACTGCAGACTAGGACTTCCTTCTTCCCAGAATTCTCCTGTTCTCATTGCCTCGCCTCTACTTCCTGCCTGGTTGCCCAGCTTATATTTTCTGCCTGGCTACTGGCCAATCAGTGTTTATTTAAAATATAATTGACAGGATATAGACTATTGTCCCACAGCACCGAAGCCTTATATAGTTAGGGAAAGAGTCTATCTCTTCATTTTTTTTTTTTGCTAAAATTCATTCATAAAGTGGTTTATTTTGTATATGAATGAAGGAATGAAGCAAACACACCCCTTTCCTCTTTTCTGGTGAAACAATAAATATTATGATCAAAAGCAACTTTGGGGAAAGGATTCACCTGTTTATTGTACAAGTCACATCCTCCATTGAGAGAAGTCAGTATAGGAACTTAACACAGGAAGTGAAGCTAAGCCATTGGAGGCATACTACCTACAGACTTATTCCCCATGGCTTGCTCAACCTGCCTGCTTACAGATCCCCAAACGTACCTGCCCAGGCGAAGCACTGTGCACATTAATCACTAAATTAAAAAATGTTCCCACAGACTGGCCTACAAGCCAGTCTTATAAAGGCAATTTTTAATTTGAAGTCCCTTCTTCACAAATGAATCAAACTTGTTTCAAGCTGACAAAACTCACCAGTACTACCTTCTTGTAATATTTCCTTGCAGTTCACATTAAATAAAAACCAATTGATACTGAACATTTTTAACAACTCCTCTTCATTTAATTTAAACATAATATTTTACACATATAAAATATTCATAAAAAGCTTAGCTTTATGTCAGAAAATAAAATACATTTTTCGATGAAAAGAAATAGGGATGAACTTTTCATCTAAAAATTTCTAGTTATGTTTGAATTTTTAATATCAAGTTAGAACTACAGAGAGAAGTTTTTATAATAGGTTTTGAATTTTTATCTTTTTTTTTCGATACAGGGCTTCTCTGTAGTATTGGAGTCTGTCCTGGAACTAGCTCTTGTAGACCAGGCTGGACTGGAACTTACAGAAATCCACCTACCTCTGCTTCCCAAGTGCTGGGATTAAAGGCATGTGCCGCCACCGTCCGGCACTTTTATCCTATTTTTAACTGTGTTTATGTTCATGCATCTATGTCAATGCATGTAAACATAGTTCAGGTACCAGTAGATATCAGATGATGATGAGAACATGGCTCAGGTACCAGCAGATGATATCAGAAGAAGATGTAACATAGCACAGGTACAAGTAGATGTCAGAAAAAAAATGTCAGATACTGTGGAAGTGAAATTATGGGCGACTGTATACAACACATTCTATTTCTAGGAAATGAGTTCACATTGTTTGAAAGAACATCATGTGCTTTACTACTGGGGCATCTTACCAGCCCTGCAACATATTATAAACTGTCTCAAAAGGATTTTTTTCCTTTAACCCTCCAAATTTTTTCTATATTTTTGTGGAATTATCTTAGCTCTCTTCATATACTTCATTATCTATACGCACATACACAAAAACATATTCATGTAAATACATACATAAAGATATATGTTTAAATATTTATTATTATGATGATGTTAAGATTAAATGGTGTATATTTGACAAAATTAAAATTTTCTTTATCTTATATTGTCAAATAAAATGATATATATTACTTTAAAACTTTATATACATACTAAGTCACTGTGGAATTCTTCCTACGCACTTTTATTCTTGATCTTGCTGTTACTTCAAAATGAGGTTTGATTATTTTTCCTTTATTGTTTCTCTGAAATGAACACTTACTTAAAAAGGAAAATAAGTGTCCTTCATATCATAATTCTCGGCCCCAGAGAACAACACCTCTAAGATCATTGCTAATGAGTCGTATTTTATATATTTGGGTCTTATTGCTTGGAGATGGAATATTCCAGTCCACTTGTTCTAAAACATTGCCACTCATGTTTTATAATGTTGAATGGTAAATGAGCCTCAATTGGAGGATTTTCAATAGTTAAAGAAAAAAAATAGGCAGGTTTGAGGGGGTTACTGTCGGACAGTCTAGTAGAATCAGTGAGATGCAGGTTCAATGAGAGACATTTTCTCAAAAATAAAGTGTTGAGAAAGACATATTAACACTGACCTCTTTCTCTAGAAACACACAGATTCATAAATGCTCACCAACATGGACAATAAAGACTTATTGTGTAGTAAGTAAGCATCACTCTCTGAAAGCTGAGATAGATACCTCTTTTGAAAGTGGTTCACATCTGAGTAGTGAATAGAGAAGAGGAAGCAAACCGACACAAGAATGGAAACCCAGCCTATCCAAAGCAGTGGGTCCTCCCTCGGCACAGAATTCAATAGGAGAGTAAATTTAAATATGACTCCTGAAGTCATGGCAAGCTATTTCATTAATCCTTCTTTAATTAATTAATTTTAAATAGGTATATATATATATATATATATATATATATATATATATATATATATATATATATTGATTTTGTTGGCATGTGGATATGTGCTTCCTATGGTACACATGCAAATGTCACAGGGCAATATGTGCAAGCTGGTTCTGTCCCTCCACCATTAATTAGGTCCTATGGGTGAAACTCAGGAAGTCAGGCTAGGCAGGAGTCATATTTACCTGATGGGCATACACAGACCCAATCATGATCCTTAAGGCACTGGATTTAGTGATGTATATTTCTAGACTAAATAAGTGTACTAAGAAGGGGTGAATTATCCTTAACTAACAAAGATAATCCTGAGAATCTACTATCTGTGAAGTTTCTAGAAAGGTAAACTATCTTTGAAAACATTCTCCATTTTAATGTGGGTTTTTTATTTCAACCTATCCCTCCAGTCCAGTAATATGAAGAGGTAGTATATAATTATCATGACAAACCTTAAATCTGTCTCAGTTAGAGTCAGTGAATTAATTTTTGGCCACGGCGTGTTTCTAGTAAAAACTAGTATTTGTGAAAATAAAGCATGAAAGCAATTTTGGAATTTTTCATCAACCATTCCGGTTACCTCCATCAATATTCTCCTAAGATTTTTGGTAAAGAATGACCAAAATTTTTAAAGGATACTCTCTTGATGAACCAAGCTATGTATTTATTTAAAATATATAAGTTCTAATCACTAAATATTTAGGTTCTAATAAAAAATTTACTCATTCATAAGTGGATACTAGCTATAAACAAAGGATATTGAGCCTATAATTCATGATCTTAAAGAAGCTAAGTAATAAGGTGAACCCTAAGAAAAAAATATATATATCCACCTGGAAAGTCAAAATAGATAAGATCACCTGACAAAATTGGGAGCATAGGGGTGGGAGAAGAAAGGTAGGTGGAAGGGGAAGAGGAGGGACCAAGGGGAGAGGCAAGAAAAAATTGAGGGAATGGGAGAGTTGAGATAGAGGAAGGACAGACATGAGAGCAAGGAAAGAGATATCTTGATGGAGGGAGCCATTATGGGCTTAGAAAAAAAAAACTGGCTTTAGAGAAATTTCCAGGAATCCACAAGGATGATCCCAGCTAAGACCCTAAATGATAGAGAAGAGGGGGCCTGAACTTGCCTTGCTCTGTAGTCAGACTGATGAATATCTTAAATATCACAATAGAACCTTCATCCAGCAACTGATGGAAACAGAGGCAGAGACCCTCCTTGGAGCACTGGACTGACCTCACAAAGTCCAGTTGAATGATGGGTGGAATGAGAATATGAGCAAAGAGGTCAAGACCATGATGGGTTCACCCACTGAAACAGTGTACCTGAGCTAGTAGAAGATCACCAAGCATAAGACTAAACTGGTCCCTCTGAATGTGGTCCATAGTTGCATGGCTGGGACAGATTGAGGGGCCACTGCAGTGGCACAAGGATTTATCCCTACTGCATGTACTGGCTTTTGGGGAAACCTGTTCTCTTTGAATGGATGCCTTGCTCAGCCTTAAAATAGTAAGGAGGGCCTTGGACCTTCCACAAGGCAATGTGCCTTACCCTCTCTGAGGAGTGGATGGGGGGTGGGGTTGGAGGGGTAAATGAAGGGAATGGAAAGAGGGGAGGGAATGGGAACTTAGATTGGTATACATAATGAAAAGAGATAGTTTGTTTTCTTTTTGGAAAAAAAAATGTACCTCTGAATTGATAATTTATTTTAGATCCCGGGTTCTGTACAAAGGTTCTGAGGTTTCAACTGGTGATAGTCTTGGTGGCATGGTCCCATAAGAGCATACAGATATCACTTCATAGAAGACAGAGAGAGCCACTATGTTCTGCTTTCTTTCTATAGAACAACTAAGATTCGATCATCAGAACTAAGTCTGCACAATTTACACTGGTGATAATATGAGGTACGGCCTTCCTCTCAAAGCCTCCTCTCTACACACCACAGCTGAATGACGTCGTTACATTTGAAAATCAACTTTCTATGGGAACAAACCATATTGAATAAGAGGAAAGGAAAAGCAGGTATCATAAAATGGGAAAAGTTTTGCGAAAAATAATTCTTTAATTTTATATACCAACCACAGTTTACCTCCCTTCTCTCTAAAACAAACGAAAAAAAAAAATCACAGGCAAAAAGAAAAACAAAGTGGAGAAAGCTAGCTGCAAGCAAGCTATGCCACATTTATTCTCTTTGCTTTTGACTGTGGATGTAATGTGACCAGCTGACTGAGGTCCTGCCTTTATTTCTAAAAATATTTATAAAAAACAAAACCAGAAAACTAAGGACTGTAACCTGGGATTTTAAGCGAAATAATCACCCCCATCACACATATATACAAAGACACAGTTTTCACTGTACAAGAAATGCTTAGAAACTTGGGATTGTTTGCTATAAAGTTTGAGTATTTAAAGTCATTCCAATATTATGAATAATGAATACTTATAAGTACAGTGATTTCCATAATGACTACTTTTTAAATGCTGATGATTACCAGAAATAAAGAGAAGAGTTACTTATACTTTGAAGAACTAAATATCATCCAATAGTTATTTGTGATCTATGTCTGGGCTTCAGCTAAGTTGGTGGGATTTGAAAAAGAGATCATGAGAAAGGGGACAACTCTTTTGGATTGAAAAGGCCCCTGGTTCTTAACCTAAGCCCTAGGCCTGGTTCACTGCATCATTTGAGCAGGTTTCTTAGCCACTTTTCAATCTCAGTTCCTTTATAAGTAAAATCTGGAAATAATCACCTTCCCTCATGGGTTTTGGTAACAACTCAAACTTTCCTAGCAGTGAGATTGTTAAATAAAATTTTTAGTAAAGTCTAGAGTGGGTGGTCTTGGCATGTAGAGAGAGGATATAGGGAAAGTAAGTCACTTACAAACTTTGACTTGTAAAAAATTAGTAGTCTTATATGTCAGGTAACTTTAATTTTCCCAGTAGAGAAGGAGATAAACACGTCTGCGAAGTCAAGTACTTGGAAAAAGTGAATGTTTGGAAAAGTCACAAAAAATTTTGGGGGTAAAATGTTAATAAATGATTATTTTTAAAAAATCTGTTGAGTGGATATAAAGTACAAATTGCACTGGAATGTTTGTGAGGTTCTCAGGCACTTTCATTAAATTAGCTGACCAGACTCACGTGACTGCTCAACTAGGGATTCCAAAGTGGGAGCCCATAGCAAAAACAGAAACACGGTTTTAATTGTAAAACTCATCTTCCTTCACTGAAAATTACCTGTAGATGAAGGAAAGTTATTGGAATTGGGTGTAAAGAACATGATTTCTCCATAAGTGATCATGCTCGCAAACAGGCATGGTAGTACATGCCTGTACTTTGGAAGCTGTGGCAGGAGGGTGATGGGTTTAAGGCAAGCGTAGAGTAAAGGGAGCTAGAAAAAGAGAAGAAAGACATGAGTTATGCTCTTAAGAGAAATCACCTACCCGAAATTTATAAACAATACTGATCTAAAATGAATATATGCTATATATACTTTGATTTGGTCTTAATTCTAATTATGAGTAAACAGCTATGGATTAACAAATACTATGTATTTTAATATATTTTTAAGACATAAAACTTGAATGGAAAAATACATTTATAGTAAACTTAAAAGCTTCAATCCAAGAATTCTTGGGATATTTGAAAATCTAACTATAAAAGAATAAGGCAAAGATATTATCAAAACTATCATTTTTAATATGGACTAATATGACTAATAGATATTTTTTTGCTTGGCTTAACTAGCTATTCTACGTTTCTTAGTTGACAGGAAACAATGATTCAACTAACATTCAATTTACTTCATGTTTTTGTTATGTCACTAATTGTCAACTAAATCATTCAGTCTTGGACATTCTTCATCTGCAAAATATAAAATAGTAGTAATGTTTATCTCCCGAGAGAACTGTGAAGATTCAAACAGGTGCCCATGTGAGTCATTTAGAAGGATACTTGGAATGTAGTGTGTCTTCTCTTAATTTTTAATGGTTGTGAATATTATGCTGTGAATCCTTCCAACTTCAATTCTGAAGTTTGTGATGACGATCAACTGTTTGGTTGTGTGCAGTCTTAAGGAAACCATTGTTAATATGTATAAATAACTTATGATATAAAAACTGTGAACAAAAGTTAGGATTGTGATCTCTACATTTTACCAGATACTTGAAAATAGTGTGTGATTAACTCCTGTACAATATTTGAACTTTGTTACTTGTAACCATAACTCTTTGATAATGTAACCTTTAAAAAAAATCTACTTTTAATATATCCCTAAAGTCTAATTATTTGAAATAATTCATAAGTTTTTCAAATAGAAAATAAAATAAATACGATGCATTGAAACTATGAACTTAGAAATTTGTTTCCTCTTTACAGAGGTTCAAAATAGTTTGGTGATCAACCTATGGTAATTAAGGTATGATACGAAGCAGGCACTAAAGCTACAGTCACATGGCCCCGAGTCTGATTGCTGGTAATACAGCCTTCGCAATAGCAAATGCTTCCTGAGTACAATAATAAAGAACTTACATACTATTCTAATATTTTGTCTCTTAGTACTTCTGTAAAAGTAGCTAGAAAATTAGTAATCCAGAACTTTTGTTAATACATATAAGTTTAGAAAGAAAAAACTTCAGGACTCTCATGTGTTATTATGTTAGCATACTTGATAAGTGGCATATGAAATTAAACTAAATATGTAAGAAAAAACGAATTAATAAGCAGGCCCAGTCAACTAATCCAGGACCACTGGCTTTATATTTTCTGAACTGTTATAGTTCCTGAATACAAAGAATTATATCTGTAATTATCAAACACATATGAAACATAAATATCTGAGCCTGGAAGGAAAATGTGTTGCTGAAATTCCAAATTCAATGCAATTTCAAATAATAACAACTTGGGCCTGAAGCCTGTCACTTCATATAGGCAACAATGATTCCCACTGTATTTTGGGCTGACATAATTTATTAAAACCTCTCAACATATACAAAATAAAATTATGATAAGCCCCCAAATCCAACACAGAGGGCAGGACATGAAACATTTGTGTCATAATTTACCTTAGAGAGTCAGGAAAAAAGAAACCTAAGAAAAATGAGAAAAGTTCAAAAAAGTCATTTCAGCATCCCACTAGAGTTGAAGATCATTTTCAAGCATTCCCATTCAGATGTTTTTATAATTGCACAGATCCTGCAGAGCTCCGCATTTCCCCAGGTCTCCGGTGGCTGTCCCCAGAAGGTGGTGACTGCCTCTGACTGACTGGTTGCTTGCTTTTATTTTCATTTCCTGTATGAGAGTGAGATTGCTGTTTGGGGACAGTTAAATCTACTTCAGCTGTAAGAATCATTTGTCCCATGTGGAGGCAGCTTCAAGGAATAGCGTTTCATTTCTTCTCAGCCATTCTGGTTTTACAATTGCAATGTTTAGCATGATGAGGTTCATTTCGGTTCCCCTCCATGCCATACTGTTCCTTTCCGAGTACTCAACCAAAATTTAAAGCATTGTGGTTCTGTTGTCATCTGTAGAGTGAGTTTGCCTCTGAGTGGTCTGTTTCTTCTTTATATGTTTGTTTTTAAATATGAGCCACGCAGCCTGCAGGTTAGAGAAAAGGGTAAAAAAGAGTCTCCTCACCTAGCACAAACATTGTGTTTTTATTTCCTTATCAAGACAAAATAAAGTTAAAAGTTAGGAAAAATGGTTTGTTTCTTTTGCTGATTTTCTTTTTTATTTCATAAGTTAACATACAGAATAATGGGTTTCATTATGACATTTTTTGCACAAATGCATCATTATAGTCTGTTCTTCTTCATCCCCCCTGGGATCAATTTCTTGATAACAGTTTCATAGTTTTCTCACCAGTGAAGAAATGCTCCTTTATTTAATGGCTCAGGATTGGATACAAATTAGCTCTGAGAAATGCATTATGGAATAAAAACATGCATTACACGCAATGCTGTGGGTTTTGATTTAGTATCATCAGCGAAACAAAAGAAAACACCCACCAAAAACCTAATGAATGTAGAGATTAACATTTACCAAGAGAGAGAGCATGGGGAGGAAGAGTGTCTATAGGCAATTTTCTCTTATTACAACTGCAATTTAAATGGTTGTCAAAAATACGAATACGTAAGAATGAGATGCTTGTGATTACAAACTAGAGGTTTTTCTATTTAGAAAGTTGGATTTAACTTTAAGTCTGAAAAACCTAGTGAGGGTGCCATTTAATTTTTTACAATTTTTTACAAAATAAACAGCTGTTTTTTTCTGTAAGAAACTACTAGTGGACAACCTTTTAAACAATTCAGAAAATAATAAACGATTTCTAAAGGCCTGAAGATGTAAAACAGCATGCTGAATAAGAAGGTCTTAAGGGTTTTCTTTGTTTGTTTTGGCAAAGTATCTATTGCTATCATTGAAAAATATATTTCCAATTGCAGTTTAGAGGGGCATGCGTATGATGTTAATATGTCCAGAATTCTCTGACTGTGAGGGAGTCAAAATGTTCTAGGGTTTTTTAAATTTAATATATAATTTGGAAATATTTCCTTTAAATTATTTGAATCTTTGTTTTATATATGTGTAAGTACACATACACATTTATATACATACATACACACATATACATATACATACACATATACATATATATACACACACACACATATATATATAATAAAAATATATCCCAAATTAATCAGACCTAGTGATCCTCTCTATAGTTAGAGGAGTGCTTTGGGACAGAAGATATGGAACTTTACATTGGGTTTTGTACTCGATATTTATTGATTTAAAATCTGTACTTTGGATTGAAGAGATGGGTCAGTGGTTAAAAGCACTAGCTGCTCTTCCCAACTAGCCAGATTCAACGTCCAGCATGGAAGCTCACAGCCATCTGTATCTTCAGTCTTATGGGATCTGAAACCCTCTCCTGGAATCCATAGATACTGCATGCACATGGTTCACAAACATGCTTGCAGAGAAACATTCACACTGCATCACAGTTATTCTACTGCTGTACGAAACGTGAGGAGTTGGTCCTCAGATGCTGCTTTATCTTGTTGCTGTTCTCATGCTGACCACTCTCCTCTGCCACAGCTGTGGTAATCACAACCTCACATCTTTCTTCTCTAAGATCAGTTTTATTCGCTTCAGCCTGTGCATGAGAACAGGCAGTCTCCCTGTCCTTTACCTGCTTTACTTTCACTTGTAAAATTCCTGTAAATATAGAATGTTCTACTTTCTACCTTAGAAAAGTATGTATGCCAAAGATACTTTGTTGTGGCAAAAGTTGTCATGAATATACTTCATGTAATGAACATGAGCCAGTAAACATGATGTATACTTCGGGTTCACCTTATTACTTAGCTGCTCTAGGATCGCGAACTATAGGTTCAATGTCCTTTGTTTATGGCTAGATCCTACTGTAATTTGGAAGTAGACAGGATCACCGACAAAAGTTGGGAGCATGAGGGTGGGGGCAGAGTGAAGGGAAGGGGAGACAGGGAGAGAGAAGGGAGAAGGGTTGGGTTCGGGAGATTTGGGAGAAGTAGGATGGTTGATATAGCAGAAGGACAGATATGGAAGCAGGGAAATGTAATATGAGGTCCTGCTTGTTGCCCCGGCCACCTGGCTAGCTTAGCCCTGAAATAATCACACAAAGTGTGCATTAATTATAAACTGATTGGCCCATTAGCTCAGGCTTCTTATATGCTCTTGTAGCTTATATTAACCCATTATTCTTATCTATGTTAGCCAAATGGCTCAGTACCTTTTTCAGCGGGGCAGGTCACATCCTGCTTCTTCGGTGATCTGGGAAGGAGTGGGGAAAGAGCTTTCTTTTACCCAGAATACTTCTGTTCTCATTACCCGACCTCTATTTCCTGTCTGGTTTACCTGCCTACACTTCCTGCCTGGCCAATCAGCATTATTTAAAACATGATTGACAGAATACAGACAATTCTTCCGCACCAGGGAAGAAGATATCTTAGTTAAGTTAGCCATTTTGGGGTTGGCAAGAGGCTTGGCCCTAGAGGGGTTCCCAGGTGTCCACATGTATGTCCCCAACTATCACCATGGGCAGTGGAGGAGATGGTGCCTGAACAGGCCTTGTGCATAGTCACACTGATGACTATCTTGAATATCACCATAGAACCTTTATCTGGCAACAAATGAAGATAGAGGCAGAGACCCACATCCAAACACTGGACTGAGCTCCCAAGGTCCAGGTGAAGAACAGAAGAAGGGAGAATATGAACAAGGAAGTCAGAACCACGAGGGGTTGGTCCACCTACTGAGACAGTGTGCCTGATCTATTGGCAGCTCACCAAATCCAGCTGGACTGGGACTGAATGAGCACAGGATCAAACTGGACCCTCTGAATGCGGCTGACAGTTGGGACAGACTGAGAAGCCAATGATAACGGCACTGAGATTTGTCTCTGCTGCATATACTGTTTTTGGGGGATCCTATTCTATATGGATGTACACCTTCCTAAGCCTGGATGGAGAGGGGAGGGCCTTGGACTTCCCACAGGGGAGGGTACCCTGCCCTCTCTTAGGATTGGAGGGGGAAGGGGAACGGGGAAGTGGAGGAGCAAGAGGGAAGTGGGAGTAGGGAAGGAAGTAGAAATTTTGAATGGTATTATTTATAAAGTAATAAAAAATAATCTGCTGAAAAAAAAGGAAAAACCATCTGTTAATGCATCTGCCAAGGTCTCAGATCGACACACCACACCAGCCTGCCAGAGATCTCCCAGTGTTTTGGAGAAGCCTCTTGGAACCCTGGGTGCAGACTTACCATGTCAGCTAGGGTCCAGCGTGGATGGAGCAGCTGAGTTCCTGACTGGAGCTTCCTGTCCAGACTGCTGGTTTTGTTGGTTTCACCTGTGCAGTCAAGAGTCTGAACTGAGAGACAGAGGAGGTAACACCGAGAGTTCTCTGAGAAAATGGAAACCCAGCACCAACTGAATGCAGAAAACTGAAAACACTTCATCTCATTGGAGACCCCAGATGGGATAAACTTTTCCTTTGACAATTTAAAATTCTGTAATGCTTGAATAACTTTTGTGTGAGCTAAATAGCCTAAGTATGAAATTAAAAAAAGAAAACATCATATTGAATGAGGTAACCCAAACCCAGAAAGACAAATATCATATGCATTCACTCATAAGTGACTTTTAGACATAAAGCAAAGAAAACCAGCCTACAATTCACAATCCCAGAAAACCTAGACAACGAGGACCCTAAGAGAGACATACATGGATCTAATCTACATGGGAAGTAGAAAAATGCAAGATCTCCTGAGTCAATTGGGAGCATGGGGACCATGGGAGAGGGTTGAAAGGGAGGGGAGCAGAGAAAATTGTAGAGCTCAATAAAATCAATTTTAAAAAAGAAAAAAAATGACATAAGCAAAAAATTCTGAAGAGTTGGATGAACGATAAACCTCATATCAAGGGGCAATGATAAGAAATATATAGTTGCGACTGAATGCTTATATGAGTTTGAATTCAATAAATGAATCAGAGTTAGGGCATCATTCATTTAAAGCTTTTCAAACATGAAATTTTGAAAAGGAATAGGTCTTAATGTTTTGTTGATTTCGTTTCTGTTCTGTTTTTTTAATGTTGACATTGGGTAACCTAGAAAAAATTACCAATAGGATTAGGTTATAGAAACCAGTGATCTGACAGCAAATTTGAGAGTCATTGTGCATTTATGCAAAAATCTTTATGTGGCAATCATTAAAAACAACAGCATTAAACAGGTGTCCAGCTACTTACTTATGAGGACAATTTCTCAGGAGGCTACAACAAAAGGGTTTCAATTTTGAGACTAGAGCTCATTTTATTTCAATAAATAGGCCAGGGTAAATTTTTCCCAAGAGTATAAAAGATTGGATCCTATGAGCATGTTAAGTACCCCTTAGGTCCTAGTATGGAGAGTGGATTTGATAGATTACCTAGAGACAAGGACCTCAGGTAAAAATTTGTTTCATAAGTCTCCAAAGAAAAGGGTTTCTGAAAAAAAAAAAAAGGAAACTAGAAAGACTCTCACATCGGCTTCCTGCTGCTCTGTGTTGCTGTGGTCTAAGCTGTTGTTCTCTGGGTTGATGGTGTGATGGATTAATTCACCTAATCACTGATGTTTCCATTTCCCAAGGCTTCAGAACATATGGGAGTAAAGGAATAGAATTGCTGTTTTAGTGTTTGGGTTTGAGAACTAAGCATATTTATAAATGTCTGGGGTGGGGGAACAGCAAACAGGTAATTTAATATCAAGAACTGAGTCTCCAGAAACATCTGGAAGAAGGAGTATGGTCGACTATGCCACACACAGGTAGAAAGAAAAAGTGAAATAAAATATTAATTTAATTTCAGCTTTTCTCATAAAATGCAATTTCTTAAACTTTGTATGTATATGTATATGCATACACACATATATGTGTACGTATACGTATATATGTGTGTGTCAACATATATTTGTGATTATATTTGATATTTTGCCATTTATAAAAATGTTTCTATTTTTCTGTTATATATATCTACTATATTGCTACCAGTTTTTAGTTATTAATTTCTGAAATGTTGATATTTTCTGTTTATTTTGAATCTGCAACACATTCATTGGTTTCTAGGTCGCATAGACCTTGTTTTGTAAATAGGTTTCACGTTTATCCATGCTTGCCACACTTGCTGTTGTCGACCTTATGCAATCACCCCAAATCCCTCATCTTGCCTTTTCCCATTTTCTTCCTTGATGTATCTCTAGTATTACCACATTCCAATACATTTTCAAAGAATCAAAAAATTTACTTTTACAAGAAAGAAATGAAAACATATAATGTAGTAACCTTATTTGAATTTCTAAACTATAGAATTTACCCTTTTACATAAGATTTTTAGTCCCTTGTCCACAATTTCATACCTCCATGTATTGTTCAGTTCTTTCCAAGAGGAAATGCAAACTCCAGACCACTCCTGATGCTGAGGACCTCAAAGTAATTCCTTAGCTCTTTCCTGAGTTCTAGCTTTGTGTTTTTTCTTCACTCCAATGGGTCTATTCTTACTAGAAGTTTCACCTAACTGACCAGTACCCACGTTTTTATCCCTGGTTTCAATGTGATATCAATTGGAATCCTCCTCATTAATTTAAGTAAAGAGAAGTTCTTTTACTTTATCATGCAAGGCTTAAGTAAGTCTAGTTTGTTATCAAATGATTATGGCTAATACGCTTCATTCATTATCTAATTATCTGCCATGGTTCTAGCAGCAATATTAGACAACTTCTTTGGATTCCAGAGAGGGGTTCTGGGTAAGAGCATGACAAGTTGTTATCAAGGAAGAGGATACGTTTCAAAGGCCCAACTTATTGGCCTCTATGGGTAGGAAAATAGTCCCAGAATGCTTTAGTTCTTTGTGGAGACTAAAGGCAGAAAGAGAAATCCTCAGTAATTGGAAAATTCTTTCTGATGCCTTATTCTAATCCCTCAACCTTAATGTTTATCCAATAAATCCCTTACCCTCCCTCTTACTTGTCTCCAGAAGTACTCTTGGGATTCCTTTACCCCCAGTTCATCCATATTAACCTGCCACACTCTCATAAACCACATAGTCTTCCCATGGAATAAAAATAGCCACATTTATCTAGAAAATGTTTTTGTTACTTTTTAAAATAACTTTTGTTTCTTAGTGATCCTAATACCTGCTTACAACTAAAATTTTCAAAGATTTTAATACAGAAAAAAAATCTGAACATAAATGAAATAAATATTAAGATGCACACATAAGGAAACAGCTAAGATTTTCTTAATTTCCTTGTATTCAAATTTTCAAATTTTATTCCATATGTAGTTGAATGTTTCATAACATTTTAGTGAAGAAAGAAATTTCGAGAATCAACTAAAATATGCCTTGGATTATGAGTGGTGATTCAATGAATATTCTTTGCTTAATCATCAAAACACACTCTTATGTTATTGGTGAGGAAAGTGGGCCTCAAATAAGCTTTCCCAGCAGCATAAAGCTAATATCTAAATCTTAGTCAGTGTCACCTTTGCAGGAGTGGTTCATAAAATGACAGAAAATGCTCTCAGCTCCTAAATATTGTGAAAGGTAACAAAGAAAGGCGAGTAAGTATGCATGGAAAAACTCAGGGTCCAAAAGAGTAACTCAGACTGAGAAATATCAGAATATGTCCATGCTAAGGTTAGAAGTCAATAGAACTATCTTAAACAGAAGCCTACATACAGAGCTCCACCAGATCTTAAGCAGAGATGGAGTATAAACTATCTGACCCAGCAAACTTCAGCACATCCCAGGATCTAGATTTTGCCTAAGTGACAAAAGTGTAAAAATAAGAATGGTTTCTTTAACTTTCATATTGCCCCAGTCCTTCCGTCTTCCAGTTTTCTGTCAATGGCTCAGATTGTTCAGTTTTATTCAGAAACCACTTTCTGATAAAATACGGGAAATGTGAGTCTTTGTATCTAGAGGTAAATGTCAAATGTCAGTAGGCGTCATTGCAGTACATGGAACAAGAGAGTGTGCACATATGTGCCTTGAATAATCAACAGGTCCACTGCCTATTGAATACATATTAATAGCAAACTAAGAAAATAGCGCAACAACATAAGGATTTGTGAGCTAGGCTAAATTTTAAGGTCTCATTTAGCAAGAGGAAGTTAGAGAAGTGACATGATGTAAATATCCTTCTTAGGATAAATCGTTTGGAACCACACAGTGATCCTAAAAACACCTCAGACCTTTAAAATGGTTTTAGGTATAATGATTCGCACAATATGACAGAATGCTATAAGCCATTATTCATCTACTATGTTCCAGAAAGTATACTCTGTGATTTATATCCAAACATTATTTCAGTTGAGTCTTATGATAAGGCTCCAAGTAAAAAACCATTATCTGGCTATTTAGACAAACTGAGAATGGGGAGATTAAATGATATTCACACAGTTACACAGTGGTGGATAATGGAGACCGAACATCGTTGATAAAAATGTGTATTTGGGAGCACAATGTTTGAGCCTATTCACCTTGCTATATTTGAATTACCTGTGTTGTTAATTTACTTTGTCTGAATCCTAATGGTTGGAAGTAATTTATTTTGGGTTTGTTGACAAATCTGTTATTTAGTCGAACATTGACCTCTCCTTCAGCTCTTCCAAACCAAATCCCTAATCTCATCCCCAGCTCTGCACAGAATATTCTTTCAGTCCCTGTCCCTTTTCCCCCTTACCCCATTTCCAATGTGATGCTGAACGCAAGTCAAATTACCCCAAGTGAACTCCAAATAGAAGATTCTAAGGCTTTTCTTTATTAAAATGGAAAACTCATGGAACAGGAACCAGAGTCCAACATCAAGGGGTGGAGCGTGGGAAGAAGAGGAGGAAGCAGATGATTGCAGCTTTTTTCTACCCCGAAGCCACGCATCAATCTGGTCCAGACTCTCAAAGGCCATTGGCAGAAAGAGGTTTCGCATCACCAATGGATCTCACAGATCTCCCCCTCCTGACCTCCTTCTCTACCACATGCTGTATCCCAACCCCAGCCTTCAACAGGCACACCTACTGGGCAGTCATGTCAGGGAGTTAGGTGAGCTACCTCATATGTCCACCTGTCCCTCCGTTTGTCCAAGTCGTATTCATCAGTCTCATCCACAGCTCTTTAGCAGACCTACTATGGCCTCTCCTCACTCTCTGCCCCGAACCAGGAGACTAACTACTCGTATCCTGGTGGGATACCATGTATTACACTCTCTTGTGAAGTCCTTCCTCTACTCACAGTCTTTCTCCATTCCTTAGTCTCAAGATACAGAAACACATTTGACTTGGAACTCCCAGTGGTCACACCTATGCAAACCCAAGTAGATTTTCCTACACATAATACATAGCCACTATACTCTCTTTTTGTTGTTGTTTTTATTTATTTTTTCTTTTTGGGTTTTTATTTTATTTGATTGAGCTATAAATTTTTCTCTGCTCCTGACCTTGCCTCTTCCACTCCTTCAATGCTCTCCCATGGTCCCCATGCTCCCAATTTACTCAGTAGATTTTGTCATTTTCTATTTCCCATGTACATTAGATACATGTATGTCTCTCTTAAGGTTCTCATTGTTGTCTAGGTTCTCTGGTAGGCTGGTTTTCTCTGTCTTAAGTCTATCACCCACTTGGAGTGAGTACATATGATAATTGTCTTTATGGGTCTGGGTTATCTCACTCAATATGATGTTTTGTAGCTCCATCCATTTGCCTGTAAATTTCAAGATGTCGTTATTTTTTTATGCTGTCTAGTATTCCATTGTGTAAATGTACCACATTTTCCTTATCCATTCTTTGGTCGAGGGGCATTTAAGCTATTTCCAGGTTCTGTCTATAACAAACTATGTTCATAGCAATGAACATAGTTGAGCACATGCCCCTGTGGCATGGGCTTTGAGCAATCTTTGACTGTATGCCCAATAGTGGTATTGCTGGGTCTTGAGGAAGGTTGTTTCCTAATTTCTGAGAAATCACAATATTGATATCCAAAGAGACTGTACCAGCTTGCACTCCCACCAGCAATGTAGGAGTGTTCCCCTTACCTTACAACCTCTCCAGCATAAACTGTCATCAGTGTTTTTGATCTTGTCCATTCTTACAGGTGTAAGATAGAATCTCAGAGTTGTTTTGATTTGCATTTCTCTGATGAATAAGTATGTTTAGCATTTTCTTAAGTGTCTTTCAGCCATTTTAGATTCCTCTGTTGAGAGTTCTTTCTTTAGGTATAATGGAAGATTGCTAAGATGCCAGACCAACTTAGACCCAAAATAATCACATAGAAACTGTATTAATTAAAATACTGCTTGGCCCATTAGCTCTAGCTTCTTTATCAGCTAATTCTTATATAGTAATTAACCCATTTTAGAGATCCACCTGGCAGTGGCTTACTGGCAAAGTTTCAGCATCTCTGGCTCTTGGCGGTGCCTTCATGGCTTCTCTCCTGACTCCTTCCTTCTTTCTCCCAGAATTCAGTCCAGTCTTCTCAACCAAGCTCTACCCCACACTAAACTGCTCTGCTATAAGCTCAAAACAATTCTTTATTCATTAACAGTAATCATGGCATACAGAGGGAAATCGCACATCACCTCCCCTTTTCTATTTAAATATGAAAGAAGGTTTTAACTTTAACATAGTGAAATAACACATAGCAAAACAGTTCAAGCAATAATTACAGTTACATTATTTATATTCATTTTATCTTTTATCAAACTAAGGAAAACTAGATTACTACTATCTATTCTTCAATTCCATCAAAGACTCCAGAAGGAAATAATATTACCTATGTAAATAGAAAGTACATTGTAAGCAACTTTCAAATTTCTAGAACTGACAGATACATCTTGCTGCCTGGACAGTCACCCAAAGTTCTCTGTACCATTGGGGCATTCATCTTCAGCCTAAAAGCCCATAGTATCCAGCAGACTTTTCCATGAAGCAGGAAATTTCAAAGACTGTTCCACCTACATTGTCAGCCATTTTTTTGTGTGTCCTGCAGAATGTCTAGTAGAGTCTTTTAAGAACCCTGAAAAACTGTCTCACCTTTAGGAAACTTTTTGAAGTCATTTCTCTGATGATCCTACAAGGCTAGCCATTTCCATAAGGAGTCTCATTATCCCCCTCTATTCCACAACTTCTCCAGCATAAGTTGTCATCGGTGTTTTTATTTTGGCCATTCTTACAGGTATGAGATGGAATCTCAGAGTTGTTTTAATTTGCAATTCTCTGATGGCTAAGGCTGTTTAGCATTTTTTTAAGTGTATTTCAGCCATTTTAGATTCCTCTGTTGAGAGTTCACTGTTTTGGTCTGTACCCCATTTTTAAAATTAGATTATTTATTCTTTTCATGACTAATTTCTTGTGTTCTTTGTATATTTTAGAGATCATACCTCTGTCTGATGTGGGGTTGGTGAAGATCTTTTCCCATTCTGTAAGCTGCTGTTTTGCCTTGTTGGCCATGTCCTTTGCTTTACAGAAGCTTTTCAGTTTTAATAGGTCCCATTTATTAATTGTTTCTCTCAGTGTCTATTCTACTGGGGTTATATTTAGGAAGTGGTCTCCTGTGCCAATGCATTCAGGTGTGCTTTCCACTCTTTCTTCTATGAGTTTCAGTCCCAAACCACATACACATTGATGAAAAATACTTAATAAAGTACTGACAAATAAAATCCAAGATCACATCAGAACCATCATCCACTATGACCAAGTCGGCTTTATTCCAGAGATGCAGGGATGCTTCAACAACAACAAAAAAAAAAAAAAAAAACAAAAAAACAAAAAAAAAAATCTGTCGATGTAATCCATCATATAAACAAACTAATAATAAAAAGCATATGATCATCTCATTAAATGCTGAAAAAAACTTTTGACAAAATATAGCATCCCTTCATGATAATGGTCTTGGAGAGAACAGGGATACAAAAAACATACCTAAACATAATTAAAGCAATAAACAGCAAGTCAACAACCAACATCAAATTAAATGGTGAGAAACTCCCAGATATCCCATTGAAATCAGGAACAAAGTTGTCCACTCTCTCCATATCTATTCAATATGGTCCTTGAGGTTTTCACTAGAGCAATAAAACAACAAACGGATATCAACGGGATACAAATTGGAAAAGAAGTCAAATTCTCATTCTTTGCTGATGATATGATAGTTTATATAACTGAGACCAAAAATTCTACAAAGAAATTTCTACAACCCAAAAACACTTTCAGTAATGTAGCAGAATACAAGATTAACCCAAAAGAAATCAGTAGCCCTCCTTTACATAAATGATAAATGAGCTGAGAAAAAATGTCAGAGAAACTTCACCCTTCTCAATAGCCACAAATAGCATAAAATATCTTGGAATAACGCTAATGAAACAAGTGTAATATTTGTATGACAAGACCTTTAAAACTTTGAAGAAATTCAAGAAGATACCACAAAGTGGAAAGATCTCCCATGCTCTTAGGTAGGTAGAATTAACATAGTAAAGTGACAATCTTACCAAAAGCAAACTACAGATTCAATGCAATGCCCATCAAAATCCCAGCAAAAGTCTTCACAGATCTCAAAAGAACGGTACTTAACGTAATATGAAAAACCAAAATCCCAGGTTAGCCAAATCAATCCTGTATAATAAAAAAACTTCTGGAGGCATCACAATCCCTGACTTCAAACCCTACTACAGAGCTACATTACTGAAAATAGACTGGTATTGGCGTAAGAATAGATAGGAGAACCAAATAACTTAATCGAAGACCCGGATATTAATCTACACACTTTCAAACACCTGATTTTTGACAAGGAATCAAAAAATATCAAATGGAGAAAAGAAAATATGTTTAGCAAATGGTGCTAGCATAATTGTATATCATCATATAGAAGAATGAAAATAGATCCATATCTATCACCATGCACAAAACAAGTCGAAATGATCACTACACTCTCTTAAGAACCAGGGAGGATTTCCTGCCCTGTGGGAAGTTCAAAGTTCCTCCCCCTCCCTCCAGGTCTAGGAAGGTGAACATCCAAACAGACTAGGATCCCCAAAAGCCAGTACATGCAGATGAAACAAGACCCAGTGTCAATGACTCCTCAGTCAGCCCCCATGTCAGCCACATTCAGAGAATCCGATTTGATCACATGCTCGTTCAGTCCCAGTCCAGCTGGCCTTGGTGAGCTCTCATTAGATCAGTCCCCTTGTATCAGAGCGTGAATGGACCCCTCACGGTCCTGACTTCCTTTTTCATGTTCTCCCTCCTTCTGCTCCTCATGTGGACCTTGGGGGCTCAGTCCAGTGCTCCAATGTGGGTCTCTGTCTCTATCTCCATCCATCGTCGGATGAAGGTTCCCTCTGATCCTGACTTCCTTGCTCACATTCTCCCTCCTTCTGTTCCTCATTTGGACCTAGGGAGTTAAGTCCAGTATTTCAGTGTGGGTCTCTGTCTCTATCTCCATCCATCGTCGGATGAAGGTTCTATAGTGATATGCAAAATATTCATCTGTATGGTTATGAGCCAAGGCCAGTTCAGGCACCCTCTCCTCTGCTGCCCAGGGAACAATCTGGGAACCTCTCCTTGGACCTGGGAACCCCTCTAGAATCAAGTCTCTTGGAAACCCTATGGACATAACTCTATATAATAAAGGAGGTGTGTATAAAGTACATAGATAATATCAATTTAAATAGAGAGAAACTCAAACCAATTCTATTAAAATAAGGAACAATACAAAGTGATTCGTTCATCCTCTTCAAACTTACTCAGTAAGTACTTAAAGTCGCAGTTAGAACAACCAGACAACTGAATGAAATAAAAGGGATAAAAATTCAAAAGGAAGTAGTCAAAGTGTCTTTATTTAAAGATAATATAGTAGACATATATGTATACATATAAGTGACCCCAAATTTTCATCAAAGACTCCTATATCTGATAATCATTTTATCAAAGTATCTGGATATAAAATAAACTCACAATAATCAGTAGTTTTTAGATATACAAATGACAAACTGCCTGAGAAAGAAATCAGGGAAACAACACCTTTCACAATAGTCTCAAATAATATAAAATATCTAGGATATTCAAACAAAGTAAGTGAAAATCTTCTATTAAAAACTCTTCAATCAATGAAGAATGAAATTAAAGGACATATCAGATGTGAAGATCTCCCATGTTCATGATTTGGTACAATTAAAGTAGTAAAACGGCCGTGCTACCAAAAGCAACATCCTCATTCAATGCAATCCCTATGAAAATTTCAAAACAATTCTTCACCACTCTTGAAAGGATAATTCCCCGCTTCAGACACACAAAAGACCCAGAAGAGCTAAATAATAAAAGAATTTCTAGAAATCTCATCATTCCCAATTTTAAGTTGTACTACAGAGCTATAACAACAAAAACCTTAAGGTATTGACATAAAAACAGACAAATTCATCAATGAAACTGAATTGAATACCCAAACATAAATACATACACCTATGGACAGTGGATTTTTGATAAGGAAGTCAGGAATACACTGGGGAAAAGACAGAATCTCTAACAAATAGTGCTGGTCAAACTGGATGTTTGCATGTAGAAGAATGCAAACAAATCCGTATTTGTCCCCTGCACAAAATTCAAATCCACATGGGCCTCAACATAAAAAGGTACACTGAACATCATAAAAAAGAAAGTTGGAAATAGCTTTGAACTCATAGGGACTCAAAGGCACTGAGATCAACAATTGATAATTGGAATCTCATGAAACTGAGAAGCTTCCATTAGGTAAAGGATGCAGTGATTCAGATGAAGTAGCAGCCTACAGAATGGGAAATGATTTTTAGCAAATACACATGTGAGAGAAGGACAATATTCAAAATATATTAAGACCTCAAAAACTACAAAGAAAATAAATAACCCAGTTAAAAAGTAAAGTACAGATCTTAATAAATAATTCTCTATAAAGGAAATTCCAATGATTGACAAACATTTAAAGAAATGTTTAACACCCTAAGCTATCAGAAAATGCAAATCAAAACTACATTGTGATTCCATCTTACACATGTCAAAATGGCTAAGATGAACAAAACAAGTGACATCTCATGTGGAGTAAAAAGAATGCTCATACCTTGCTGGAGGGATTGTGGCAATCTCATACAGCCACTCTAGAAATCCAGAGTGGGGACTGGTTGGGAAGATAGAAAGCAGTTTACTTCAAGATTCAGCTACAACACTGTTGGGCATATACTCAACAGATGGTTCATCCTACCAAGGAGAGTCTTGCTCAGCCAAGTTCACTGCTGCTCTACTGATAATAGCCAAGAAATGGAAACCACCTAGGTGTCCCTTAACAGAAGAATGGTTAAAGAAGATGAACTGACTTTACACAAAGGAGTTTTAGTTGGCTGTTAAAAAAATAACATCACTAAATTTTCAGGGAAATAGGCAAAATTAGGAAAAAAATCATTATGAGTTAAGTTTCCCAGACCCAAAGAAAAATGTAGTATATATTTGTATAGATACTAGCTGTTATGTCAATGATAATGAAGCTACAATTCGTTGAACTATTGAGAATAGATAAAGAGTAAGGGACTAGAAGAAAAAAAATAGGTCTTCTTTGGGAAGGCATATGAAATAAAGGGTCATAAATGGATTGGGGTTTATTGGAATTGGAGGATCAATCAGAAAGGATTGTGGGAGAGAAAACAGTGAGAGGCAGCGAAAAAATTAGGGAACCTTTGAGGGTTAGTATGGAAACCTAATATAGTAGAAACTTTCTAAAATGCATACATATACAAAGGCAATCTAAATAATATCACCAAATAATGGAAGTGACAGAGAGAGATTTTCATTTGGATAATTTAATATTGCACTGAGTATAGTTTTTCACAGTAAATTATATATTTTACCCCTGTACTGGCTCTCATCTCTCCTTCCTCATTCCTTTCCCTACCAAACCTGAATTATTTCCTCTTTTTGAAGTGATAATTACTTTAAAAAACACTATAGAATCGCATTTCTTCTTCTTCTCCATCTCATTCTCCTTCTGCTCCTCCTCCTCCTCCTCCTCCTCCTCCTCCTCCTCTTCCTCTTCCTCTTCCTCTTCTTCTTCTTCTTCTTCTTCTTCTTCTTCTTCTTCTTCTTCTTCTTCTTCATCTTCATCATCTTCTTCTTCTTTTGTATTTTTAGACATGTTTCTCTGTGTCCTTTTGGTTCCTGTCCTTTAACTCACTTTGTAGACGAGGTTGTCACTGAACGCATAGAGATCTGCCTGCCTTTCCTAAGTGCTGGGATTAAAGGTGTGAGCCACCACCGCCTGGTTTATAATCATAAATTTTATAATGAAATATTTAATAATATGGAGTCTCTTTTGAAATTTTGTTTAAAACCAGTGGGCATTATTGTTGGGACAATATATGTAATGAGTTTGGTATTTCCTATCTATAAAAAAGTGACATGCAATTCAATCCACATCTTACTTCTATAAATCATTTGTCTTGGAAGCATGTGGCACTCAGTGACTCAGAGACTGAGTTAGAAGCATTGTTAATATTAGCTTCAAAATAATTCAATTTAAAATTATCATTCCACTTAAACACCTAATGAATCAGTATTTGCATTCTTACAATAACTTTTGGCAGCATCAGAGCTGCTTCTTCTGATGATATTAGTCCATTTGACAGAATCAGTTATGACCCAACTGGTTGCTGAAACTGCACAAAAGTAATCAAACATATGGGTAGATTTGACTCCTTGCCATATATCTGCTATTCAATCGCACTTTTAATAACATTTATCTTTATATAATGTTAAACCAATGTGCTAAAATTCATTAGGCTGTCCTAAATATTTTAAATAATTTTGAAACCTGCATTTTCCAATTATTAAATGATTTGATGGTTTCAATGACCTCTTGCACACTACGTGACATTTCTATAATTTCTACACTTACATTTTTTTTTACTTGTTTTTGGTTTCTGTAACCTCCCTAAATATTGACCAAGAACTCCAAATACTATTTAAACTGATAAGAACTAAAGCTAAAAAAGCATTTAGTTGAGAGAGTCTGTGACCTGCCTGAGAACCATCAGGTCATAGAGCAATAGGTTAAATGACCTCCTGTGCTATATTCTGCAGGGACTGCTAAAGCACAGAGAAAACCAAGCAAAGAGGATACAATGAGACTGGTGTCATTAGCCAAACATTTAGTGGTTTTCTGTGTATAGAGTTCAAAATTGAAAGCTTTAACAGAGATCCCACCAACAGCTTTCCTGCATTTAACACTTTTCTATTCATGATGCATTTTAAAGACATTTCTAAGGCCTAAAGAAGGTGCTTTCTTTATAATTCCAAGAGTACTTTTAAATAACAAGAGATATAATTATAGATTTTTTAAAAAAGATAACAGTGGAATCAGAGAAATAAAGTTGGATTTGAGCTTAGATCAACCAAAGGAATATCCCAAAAGTGGAGGGGGGGGCAAATTTGTGATTTTTTTTTCACTAGAAAAAAAGTAAATTTGTAATAGAGGCATGCATTCTAACCAAATGAAAAATGAAGAGCGAAAGCTAGAGGAACGAGTAAATGAAATATACTGAAGGATAAATTAAATTATCCTCAAAGACCATGCATATCATCTAGAAATAAATATGGTTTTAGTTAGAATAAAAAGCAAATGTGGAGAGAGGGGAGAGCCCAAAAAGTAATCAAAAGCCAGAAAGGAGAAAATGTTCAGCATAAAAAATATGAGGTAAAGAGGAGCACTGAGATGGAGGAATGAAGTTAAAAGGGTAAAAAATATGATAAGAAAATTAAGGGTAGAAAATGAAAGGAAGATTGCACAAGAATTTGAGATAAATCAGGATCCTTTCACATTGAGAAGTAAGAAGGGGTCAGGGCCAGAGATAATGGGACCTCCATGAAATGGGAAGCATAATTTATTCACTGAAGTGGTAGATATTGCTATCAATTTTAATGACTTCTTTGCATCAGCATTCAGACAAGAGCATGTAAAAAAGATATTAGCAAAGAGACATGTATTTGCATATATCAGGGAAGAAAGATGAAATAAATATCAAGCTAGAGCAATGGGGAAGTTATTAAACCGTTTAATTTCTGGCAAAGTACAGAAAAAATTTGAATGTGAATGTGAACATGGATTTCAGACAGCATTATCAATCACTAAAACCTGTTGGGTGCATTTTAAAACATCATACATGTCAAGATGCTGAAAAGAGCCAAAATTTCTAAACTTTCTTATCTTTAAATCTATTGTCTAAAATAATTGTTAACACCATCATATGCTGACAGCCATATATATAAATTTAGCAAATGAGAAATTTTCATTAGCTTTCTCTGATAGAATTTTTGTGTGAAAATGCACACATATACACATATGTTAAATTTAAGCTATTATTCTCTGCCCGAAAAGAAAAATAACTTCTGCTTCCAGGAAGTATTTTTGGTTTGGTTTTTTTCTACCTCAACAGAGTACCCACTCACAGAGGTCCTGAAGGCAGCCATTCGTATAACCACTGCTGCGTGAGAGATGAGAGCACACACTGAGACAGGCAACGGAGTACAGCACGTGCTGCAGCTAGCTCTGCCCCATGCTGCTGAGCAGTTTGAAGAAGCTAAAACTCTCACATCGAATTATGCCAGCCAGAAGTTCATACTTATCCATAGCCTAATGGGAAATACTCATTAAAAAAAGCACACCTTTCTCATCCGAAGCAATATACACCCAATTGATTCATTAATAAGCAGGAAATCAAAGCATTGCCCTTTTCCATGAAATGAATTGCTCTGACATGGTATTTGCTAACATGTTACATGATTAGATTTTTGTTTGAAAAATATACCATCAAATTCTTCAATAAATGCTGAGAACAGGGCTACTCTCAGTGTTGATGACTTTGATTCCGCAGAAGAACGCAAGGTTATCTGGGAACTTGGACCCTGTGTGAAGTGCTTGCTTCATCACTTCCTGATGAACTTCCTGGTTGGGTGTCTCCTGCAGGTGACAACCCTGTTTCTCATGCAGTGCTCCTTTGAGTTCTGTCAAAGATGCTAAGCAAAACAAATAAAACAAGATGTATTTATCTGGGTAGTAAATACTCAAATAATTAAGGTAATAAATTTTAATTTTCTCCCAAGATGTCATAAATATGGTCACCAGCTTAGGACCCAGAGGAACAAACTTTCATATTCTGTCAGAAAGAAGCAAAAAAGCTTTAAGAAATCTTCTGTGTGTTTCTGTGCGAAATACAGGTACGGAAGTGAATAAGAGCAGCAATGACTTTGAAAAAATGAACAAACAACAGGAAAAGAGTGGAGACTTCACATCTAGCATACCTTAGAGTTCACATCTAATCAGAAAATATTTGTTATTAGTTGGGTTATACAGTAGGTATCTAAACACAGAATTTAGGACACCTTTGTTTTCAAAAAATTATAATGACCAAAAAAGCTCAAACAAAAGAGGTAAGAATTGAAGAGCAATGAGGGAAAATATATGAAGGCAGTTATATGACTGTTTTAGTAATTATTCTAAACAAATCATGAAACATTGTGTTTTAAAAGAAGGAGTCAAAACAGTCTAATAAACAATGGAGAGGATTCAGGCTGGAGAAGCTAATCAAGGGCAACATTTCTGATGATAACATTTGCAGGGGAGAGAACGTCACCTGACTGGACAGTCATTCTGGAGGAAGAAACCACACAATGCAGAAAGTGGGGGAAAGGCAAACATGGAGAAACTAGATATAGAGTTGAGACTACCTGGAAATATAACTAGGTTATAGTACAGACAATGACGAGAGAAGCCACCAAATAAATAATAAACTAGGCTTAAAAATGGCAAGGTTGAGATGATAAGCAAATTACCAGGAAAAAAAAATGTACATTCTCTCAGTGTTTTGTAATTTACAACTCCATTTCTATGTAATGAAGACAAGTGTCTTCAAAATAAAAAAGTTCATATAACTTCAGGCAGAAATATTTACATAAATCAGTTGAGGGATTATGACAAGAATACACTCTTTTACTAAGATTTGACTAAAAGAAGACAAGGTTCCATATGACATTTGAGCAGTCAACAAACACACATATGTCAAATTTCCAGACTACTGTATATCAGTGCTCACTTCTTGCCATTTATCATTGAGTTTCATAATAGTAATAACCAAACTTTGAAAATTAAAAATATAGCCTATTTAGGTGCAAGGCCTTTCTGGGAGTCAGGTTGCAGGCTTAGGTTTGTGGAGGCATTGATGCCAGTGTATTCATGAGCTGTGCTAGCTGACTAAAAGAGGATCACTGAAACACACTGAATTCACAGAGCAGACTAAGAGAGTATCTCTGACACACAATCTGCTAATGCACAGAGTGGACCAAGAGGAGAATGACCAGTTTCCCAGCTGGAAAGACCAGTCTCAAGGCATTAGGCCCTGGTGCAAAACCTCAGGCACCTTCCCCACCTGACTCAGACTTCCTTAGTCAGCCAGCAGGCAATCCACCTATTAGTAAGCTGTCAAACATCCCTCCCCAAAATTGATCAGAACCTGTAATCTACAAGTCCCACACTGCTCCCAGAACCACCCATCCCCAGAGACTTCGGTGGCTCCCTGAGACACAGACAGTGACTGCACAGGATAGACCAAGAATGGCTCCCCAAGACATACACAGTAACTGAAACTACTGGTCCAATAGAGGATCCCTGAGAAACAGTCCTTGACTACAAGGATTGGACCAAGAGACAAAGACAAGCATGCACCAATTGGAGAAAGAGATGGTTAGGAACAAATGCAAGAATAAATTCAACAATCTAAAAAGCCACATGGCAACACCAGAATCCAGTGGTTATACAGCAAAAAGACCTGAACATCCTAACCCATTAGAATCAGAAGAACAAAACTTTAACTATAACTTTGTGTCTATGATAGAGACCCTTATAGAGGAAATGAAAAATTTCTTTAAATAAATGGAGAAAAAGGCAAACAAAAATTGGAATAAATCAATAAATCTCTTAAGGAAATGCAAAAAACTCAAGAAAAAGTAATCAAGCAGGTGAGGAAAACAATTGAAGACTTGAAAAATTGAAATAAAAGCAATAAACAAAACACAAACTAAGGGAATTCTGGAAATGGAAAGTCTGGATAAATGACCAGGAACTACAGATGCAAGCATACCCAACAAAATGTAAGAGATTGAAGAGAAAATCTAAGGTATTGAATATATGACATAGGAAATACATTCGTTGGTCAAAGAAAATGTTAAGTCCAACAAATTCTTAACATGAAACATCCAGGAAATCTGGGAAACCAAGAAAAGACTAAACCTACGAATGATATGGAGAGAAGAACTCCCACTCAAAGGCACAGGAAATATATTCAACAAAATTATAGAAGAAAACTTTCTTTATAACTCAGTAACAAAGCAAATGTCAAAAGATATAGAAAAATTGGAATAACCCCCTATATCTTACTGGATAATCATGACTTAAAATTAAAATCCAAAAACAACACTAATTTCAGAAAGCCTACAAACTCAAGGAAATTGAACAGTGCTCAATTAAATCACACTTGGTCAAGGAAGAAATAAAAGACTTCATGGAATTCAACAAAAATGAATGCACAACATTCTCTAACCATTGGGACACTATGAATGCAGGGCTAAGAGAAAGTTCATAGCACTAAGTACCTATATAAAGAAAGTGGAGCAATTTCACACTAGAGGCATAAATGCACGCCTGAAAGCTCTAGGACAAAAGAAACAGACTCAACCAGGAGGAGCAGATGACAGGAATTAAATTGAGGACTAAAATCAATAAAATGAAAACAAGATAAACAATGCAAAGAATCAAAGAAACAAAGAGCTGATTCCTTGAGAAAATGAACAAGACAGACAAACCATTAACCAAACTAATCAAAAGGCAGAGAAAAAAACTTCCAAATCAACAAAATCAGAAATTAAAAGGAAACATAACAACAGACACCAGAGAATCCAGAGAATCATTGGATCATTCTTCAAAAACATGTACTACTCAAAATTGGAAAATCTAAAAGAAATGGAGAAATTTCTGGATAAGTCCTACATGCCAGAATTAAATCAAGACCAGATGTAAAATTTAGGCAGACCTGTAACCCATAAGGAAATAGAAGCAGTCATCAAAAATTCCCAACCAAAAGCAATCCAGATTTCAATGGTTTCAGATCAGAATTTTACCAGAATGTCAAAGAAACTAATATCTATACTCCTCAAATTGTTCCACACTATACAAACAGAAGGAACATTGCCAACCTATTTTTATGAGGCTACACTAACCCTGAAACACAAACCACACAAAGATTCAGCTAAGAAAGAGAATTACAGACCAATTTCCCTCATGAACATTGATGCAAAAATACTTAATAAAATGAATTCAAGAACACATCAAAAAATCATCCATCATGATTAAGTAGGCATCATCTCAGAGATACAGGCATGGCTCAACATATGAAAATCTATCACATAGTCTGCCATATAAATGAACTGAAAGAAATAAAATAATACAATTATCTCAGATGCTGAAAAATCATTGGACAAAATATAACACCCTTTCATGATAAAGGTATTGGAAAGATCAGGGATAAAAGTATAGCATCTAAACATAATAAAAGCAATATGCAGCAAGCTGATTGTCAACATCAAATTAAATGAAGAAAAACTCAAAGCAGTTCCACTAAAATCAGGAACAAGACAAGACTGTTCACTTTCTGTATATGTATTCAACTTAGTTCTTGAAGTTCTAACTAGAGCAATAAGACAACAAAAGGAGACCAAGGGTATACAAATTGGAAATGAAGAAGCCAAATTTTTGCTTTTTTTGCAAAATTTTGACAGAATATATAAGTGACCTCAAAAATTAAATGAGCCGGGCGTTGGTGGCGCACGCCTTTAATCCCAGCACTCGGGAGGCAGAGTCAGGTGGATCTTTGTGAGTTCGAGGCCAGCCTGGTCTACAGAGCTAGTTCCAGGACAGGTTCCAAAACTACAGAGAAACCCTATCTCGAAAAGAAAAAAAAAAATTAAGTGAGGGAACTCAAACAGATTACAAACACCTTTAGTAATATGACAGGATAAAAGAACAACTCAAAGTATCCCTCCTATATACAAATGTTAAAAGGGCTGGAAAGGAAATCAAAAAGACATTACCATTTACAATGGCTACAAATAACATAAAATATATTGGGATAACACTAAGCAAATGAGTGAAAGACCTGTACAGCAAGAACTTTAAGTGTTTGAAGAAAGAAACTGAAGAATATATCAGAAAATGGAAAGATCTCCCTTGCTCTTGGATAGGTAGATTCAACATATTAAAAATGACAATCCTACCAAAAGCAATCTACTACAAACAAGCAACGCCCTCCCTAATATAAATTGCACCAAATATGGTGGACTAAATCCACATAAAACCTGAGAGGGTTGGAAAAGAATTCTAGACATTATAAAACAAAGGTTAGCCACATTTTTTTTTTCCTGAATGGGCTTTGCTTGCTGGCCGTATGGTGTAGCTCCTTTAACAGAGGTTTTTCTGATTCAGCGGTAGCAAAAGAAAGAAAGCAGCACTGTTTTGAAATGCTGCCTTTCTGGGCCATGCTACCAACATGACCTCTGGCTCTTTCAGGAGACTGAGCATTTGAATCGTGTTTATGAGCAATGTGCTATGTCTTTCTTGGTGACAGCATGGATGGGCTGTGTGCCTAGAGATGGGACATGTGTATGATTTCCAGAGGCGGTGAGCAACTCCACCATGATAGGGTGTGCAAAGCAAGCAGAAAATATGATATATACCCTAGCAATGGTGCAGCTTAGATTTTTCAGGAGCGCTTTGTATTTTAAAAAGCGCTCCTGGACAGTAAAGAATTACAGGTACACAATAAAGACAAATTCAGATGGAAAAGACCTCTAAATGGGTCACAGAGTTGTATAAATATATGTAGGCTTGGAAGAGAGGAGAAAAAGAATATAGATGGCTATAAGAAGAAGTAAATGGTTAATAAAAGGTAAAGGCTTTAAAGAGACAGAGTTCAGACAGTCATAGATTAAAAGGCGTAAGGAAAAATAAGTCATGTAAAAATGGAAAATTCACAGAGAGTCTGGATTATGTATATTATTGTGTTATCTTTGAATTTTTTGCCTGCAGAGAGAACTTTGATTCTGGGGATTGCTAAACTAAACCAACATATATACTTGAAAGGTATCTTGATTTCAAAATATGGATCTAAAGATATGTTTCTTTGGAAAAGAGGTTCTTCTTTTGTTTGCACAGAGGATGAGAACCTGTGGGTTCATTCCAAGCTAATGTGGTTTAATGGACCAAGAGCCCCCGAAAGGTTGCTTTTAGCACCCCTCAAAAATTGCTTCACCTAATAACAGCAGTAAGAAGTTTGGACAGAACTGCACCCAAATTTCCAAATATATTGTCTATATATGTTTGTATACATTTAAAGCATACATATGCTATAGAGATGAATAATTTGCTTTGGTATGGATCTTGGTTTATTGATACAAATTTAAGGTCAATTTTGTTATACTGTGTATATATATTTCTGATCTTGATTAAGGTATTGTGATTGTGCCACTCAATTAAAAATATAACTAAGAAATACAGGTTAATAGATAATCATCTCTAATAGTCAAGCTTGTTGTCATGTTAGTTAGCTTTTCTAGATGTACAGAGACATATTTTAGGTGGATAGGCATTCTTCAAACTTTTCAAATACTACAGAATATGGCATTTAAAATGTTTTAAGAAGTTAGGACTATTCATTTCAGAGACACATCTGCTCCTGGCAGCACCAGTTACTTCAAGAGGAAGATGGGTGTTGAAGAGGCTCCTTATGGAGTTTGCTAGCCATTTGGGCAAGAAACTGTTCTTGTCTGTACTGCTTAACTGGACATGCAGAACATACAGAGAAATGACTGCTGAATTTGCCTAAAGGTGAGATGATCCTGCAGGATTTCTGATTCATGAAAGAGTCTCCTGGACATTCTGCAGTATACAGAAAAAAGTGACTGACAAATTGCCAATATAGATTAATTATATTTGTAATTTTCTGCTTCATGAAAAATTCTGCTGCATACTATGCACCTGTAGGCTGGAGATTGATGCCTCAATGATCCAGAAGAACTTTGGGTAACTGTGAAGGCAGCAAGATGTCTCTGTCAATTCTAGAGTTTTGGAAGTTGTTTATAATATACTTCTTGTTTACTTGGGTAATATTATATCTATCTGGAGTCTTTGATGAAGTTGAAGAATTTATAGTTATAGTTTTCACATTTTCTGAGAAAATTGGGAGCATGGTGATGGGGAAAGAAGGAAAGGTGGAAAGGGAAGATGAGAGCGAAGGGAAGAAGGGGGGAGAAAATGAGGGAATTGTAACATGAGGGACAGCTTGTTGGGGTTTCTCTCCAGCCCAGTACCCCACAACCAGCAAGGCCCAAAGAAAATCACAGAGTCTACATTAGGTTATAAACTGATTGGCCCATCAGCTCAGTCTCCTTATTAACTAATCCTTATATCTTACAGTAACCCATAATTCTTGTCTGTGTTAGCCATTTTGCTCAGTACCTTTTTCAGCGGTCAGCTCACATATTGCTTCTTCAGTGATCTGGGCAGAAATGGCAGAGGGAGCTTCCTCCTCCCTAGCCTTCTCCTATTCTCATTGCCCCGCCTCTACTTCCTGTCTGGTTTACCCACCTATACTTCCTGCCTGGCCAATCAGCATTTTATTAAAATACATGATTGACAGAATACAGACAATTCTCTCGCACCATTTCCCTCTTTTTTTTTTAAACAAAGGAAAATACCCATAGTCCATTTGTTGGGAATGTGGGCGTAGTATTTCAGACTACTTCCTGCTGATTGGGGGCACTGATAATCTTATGGGGACCTAAACAAAATTTAGAGTTATAATCAAGTCTTGACTGGAATATCCTGTGAGTCCTGATCATCTCAGGCAGCAGTCTTGAACATGTTCTAGTTGAAGAATTCAGACATCTGGGCCATTTGTTCCTACCGGAGATTTCTCAGGATGTCTCCCTTGGTCAAACTGGATTTTTCTTAATTCAGAATGAATCCACAGCCTCTCATTTTCTGTGGAAACAAAAGCAAAATCTCTTCTCCAAAGTAACATACCTTTTGACTGAAGTTTTGAAGCCAAGGCATTTTCAAAATGCCTATCTTGGGTTAGTTCAGCAGCATTTATAAGAAAGTATCTTTTAGCAGCTGTTACTCCTTCCTCAGCATTCAAACAATTCAAAGAGAGCATAATAGCATACATTATCAAGATTCTCTGTATATTTTTTATCTTTATGCAGCTTTATTTTAACCTCTATTTCATTTATTTTTACTTTTACTTTTTGAGAGAGGTTCTCTGTATATCTTTGTTCTGGGATAACTCTGTAGACCAGGCTGTCCTTAAACTCACAGAGATCCATCCAACTGTTTCTGCCTCCCCAGTGCTGAGATTAAAGGCGTGTGTTACCACACATTGAGGTCACAGAGGTCAATCTATCTCTGTCCCTTGAAGTCACAGAAGTCAAGTTACCTCTGCCTCCCAGGCATTGGGATTAAAATTGTGTACCACCACACCCAACTACTCTCTTTCTTTCTTTTTAACTTTAAGAATTTTAACTTTTAACCTGCATATATTTTTAACACACTGTAAACCATTTAGAGGTTTTCTTCATTTTTGAACCTCTCTTTACTGTATCTCTCTAATCCAAGATTGATATTTTGAAAATACCTTGGCTTCAAAATTGAAGTCAAAAGGTATGCTACTTTGGAGAAGAGATTTTGCTTTTGTTTCCACAGGAAATGAAAGGCTGTGGATTCATTCTGAGCTTAAAAAAATCAGATTTGATCAAGGAAGGCCACCCAAGAAATCCTCGTTAGGAATAGATGGCCCAGATGTCTAAGTTCTACATCCAGAACACATTCAAGACTGCTACCTGAGATGATCGAGACTCACAGGATACTCTAGTCAGGACTTGATTATAACTCTAAATTTTCTTTAGGTCCCCATAAGATTATCAGCACCCCCCAATCAGCAGGAAGTAGCCTGGAAAACTATGCCTATATTCCCCCAAAAATGGACTATGGGTATTTTCCTTTGTTTAAAAAAAAAGAGGGAAATGGTGCGGGAGAATTGTCTGTAATCTGTCGATCATATTTTAAATAAAAGGTGATTGGCCAGGCTGGAAGTATAGGCGAGAAAAGACGACAGGAAGTAGAAGTGGAACAAAGAGAATGAGAGTATTCTGGGAAGCAGGAAGCTCCCTCTACCATTCCTGTCCAGATCACTGAAGAAGCAACATGTGAGCTGACAGCTGAAAAAGCTACCAAGCCATACGGCTAACATAGATCAGAATGATGGGTTAATATAAGCTATAAGAGTTAACAAGAAGCCTGAGCTAAGGGTCAAACAGTTTATAATCTTATGGAGTCCTGTCTGTGATTTTCTTTGTTGCTTGCGGCTGTCGGGTACTGGGCAGGACAGATACCCCAACAAGCCAGCTCTTCATATTATGGGGAATGGAATTGTTCAGATGGGGGAAGGACAGAGAGAGATAACAAGGAGAGAAATATCATGATTGAGGTCACCAGTATTCACCTAGCAAAAAAACCTGGCATTAAGAATATTCTTAATAATCCCCAAGAATGACCACAGTTAAGACTCTAAGCAGTAATGGAGAAGGTACCTGAACTGGCCTTCTCCTATAATTAGATTGATGACTTCCTTAATCATATCTCTTATGTGATAACTTCTCTCACCACAGAACCTTCATTCAGTAACTGATGGAAACAGATGCAGAGATCCACAGCTAAGCACTGGGCTGAGCTCCCGAAATTGAGTTGAAGAGAGGGAGGAGAGCTAATATAAGCAAAGGTGTCAAGATCATGATGCTGTTGCCCATTGAAACAATGAGCTCACTGACTCTGGACTCACAGTGAAGAAATCAGCTTAGGACCAAACTAGGCCCTCTGAATATGGTTGACAGTTGTATGACTGGAACAGTCTGTGCGGCCACTGGCAGTGGGATGAGGATTTATCACTACTGCTTTAACTGTCTCTTAAGAGTCCATTCTCTTTGGAGGCATACTTTGCTCAGCCTAGATACAGGGAGAGGGCCTTGGTCTTGCCTCAAAACGATGTGCTAGACTTTGTTGATTCCCCATGGGAAGTCTTCTTACCCTCTCTGAGGAGTGGATAATGGAGTGTGGTTGAGGGAGAGGTGGAGGGAGTGAAAGGAGGGGAAGCAGAGAAAATTGGGATTGGTATATAAAATGGAAAAGGATTGTTTATTTAAAAAATTATGTATGTGTGTTTATATTTATTTAAATTTGTGTGTGTGTATACACACACACACACACACACACACACATAATTTTCTGGGCTGGAGAGATGACTCAGAGGTGAACAGCACCTCTTTTCCTTCAGAAAACATGAGTTTTTCCCAGCACCTGCATGGCAGCTAATGTAACTCCAGTTCTAGGGCATCTGATGCTTCTAGCCTCTGCAGGAACTTATAATCATATGAACATATACATATGCACATACACACATAAATAAAAGCAATAAAATAATAAACCTTTAAATATGTATGTAGTATTTTCTTAATAGTTATTTTTCTAGTTATCTTTTGTAGTTACAATAGGTCTCAAGGGTACCCCTGCCAAGAGCAGACTTGCAGTAACCTAACTCCCTTTCATGAGTTCCACCTCATCCAGGTATTGTCATCCCTTCCTTGTTTTGCTGGACACATTAACAGAATCAAGTTCTTAAATCAGTTACAACAAAGAACAGATCTGTGGCCACATCTTACTACCAGCTTCCTCATTCTGTCATCAACTCTGAAATGAAGAGCTGATGGATTCCATCTCTGCTCCATTACCAACAACAGCACTGAATTAATGCTTCCCCTAGCTCAGTCACACTGAGTTCTCACAGCTCCTTTGACTGGGAGCCTTGGACCACATGTGTGATGGTGTGCTTGTCTAATGGATACACTGGGCTGCAAGACAGAAACCATCTCTTCCCAAACTCTTCGAGGTCACAAGTTATGGAGTAGATGACAACTGACACAAATAAAGTGGAACTGCAAATCTAATAAAGATGCCAAATGAAGGCACAGCGTTCCGAGAGAGTACCAGAGAGCATTTGATTTCATTACTGAACTGAAGGAGGAACTCCATTAAGTCTTTTTTTTTTCTAGTTACATAATCAGAAAACGGTTGTTATTAGTTGGGATAAAGAGCAAAAATCTAAACACAGGCTCTGGATCACCTTTGTGTTCAGTAAAAGGTAATCAACACAAAGAACTAAAACAGAGATTTTCAAAACCTCTAAAACCTCTTTCATGTCATTTAGAAATGAAAATTGAGATGGATTCTTTGTGTTTATCTCAGATCTCCTCTTTATCACTAAAGCACTACTGCCTGGAGCCCACAACTCTGAGAATGGTGGCCAACAACATAGAGCCAGATTGCTCTCTCCAAATCAAAAAGTGTGGAAGTTTGAATGAAAATGGCCCAATAGGCTCATAAGGAGCCGCACTATTAGGAAGTGTGGGCTTGTTGAAGCAGCTGTGACTTTGCTGAAGGAAATATGTCGCAAAACCTTTGTGTTCTCAAACACTCAGGCCAGGTCCAGTATAACATTACTTCCTTCTGTCTGCCGATCCAGATGTAGAACTCTCAACTACCTCTCCAGCATCATGTCTGCCTGCCTCTCACCAAGATGATAATGAACTAAGCCTCTGAACTGTGAGCTAGCCTCAATTGTTTTCCTTTGTAAGAGTTACCATGGTCTTGGTATCTCTGCACAGCGACAGAAACCCTAACTAATTAGAAAATGAGGGGTAAAAAGGTTCCCGGAAAGACTCATTTGGCACCTTCTTTCATTTCTCATATTTTATGTCTTAGTCCACAAAATGCAGTGAATAATTCTACTCTAATAATCTCAAACAATGGGAGAGGATTGCACTTAAATAGCCAATCACAGGCTCTACTACACGCTCACAATAGAAGTTGTTTAGGCAGCTCCAAAGAGCATGAGTCTGATGTCATGGTGTCTTGGTTTTACATTTTTATCACACCATTCAATATGTAACCTTGGGAAAAGTGAAAAAACACTTAAAGGTTTTCAACCACATAAATATTGGAATGATCTACACATGAGTGTAAAGTAGCAATTACAATCTAGTAAGAAATTTTTGAGAACATGCATTTACTGTTACTCAGTTTTATGTCACATTGCAAAATGTAGTGTTAGAATTTAATAAGTGTAATGTAAATGAATAATACTTTCCCATAATAGCTTAGTTTGCACTGTGTATAGTCTCATTAGCTGAGAAAAAATGTAATGTTATGTAGGTGGTGGTTTTCTGGCCCAAGTGAAGACTTGGTGGACACTGAAGACTGCCAATGAGGAATCAAACAGTAATACAGAAATTTAAGGGTTTCTTAAGTTTATTTATTTTTTAAATATTTCTACCTCCTCCCCTCCTCCCATTTCCCTCCCACTCCCCCCACTCCTCCTCCCCCTCCCTTTCCAGTCCTAAGAGAAGTCAGTGTGCCCTGCCCTGTGGAAAGTCCAAGGCCCTCCCACTTCCATCCAGATCTAGTAAGGTATGTATCCAAAGGGACTAGGCTCTCAAAGAGACAGTACATGCAGTAGAATCAAAACCCCATGCCATTATCATTGGCTTCTCAGTCAATCCTCATTGTCAGTCACATTCAGAGAGTCTGGTCTGATCACATGCTCATTCAGTCCCAGTCAAGCTGGCCTTGGTGAGCTCCCATTAGATCAGTCACACCATCTCAGTGGGTGGATGCACCCCTCGAGTCCTGACTTCCTTGCTCATGTTCTCCCTCCTTCTGCTCTTCATATGGACCTTGGGAGCTCAGTCCAGTACTCCAGTGTTGGTCTCTGTCTCTTTCTCCATCCATCACCAGATGAAGGTTCTATGGTGATATGCAAGATACTCATAAGTGTGGCTATAGGATAGGGTCAGTTCAGGCACCCTCTCTTCTGCTGCCCAAGGACCTAGCTGGGGACATCCCCTTGGACACCTGGAAACCTCTCTAGAGCCAAGTCTCTTGCCAAGCCTAAAATGGCCCCCTTAATTAAGATATCTTCTTTCCCTGCTCCGATAGCCACCCTTCCTCCATCTCAACCATCCCATTCCCGCAAGCTCTCCCCAATCCTCCCCATCTCCCATCTCTCTCCCCATTTCCCCTTCCCTGCTCACCACCTCCACCCCAATGCTCCCAACTTTTGCCTGGTGATCTTATCTACTTTCAATATCCAGGAGGATAAATAATCGTTTTTCTTTCGGTTCACCTTCTTATTTAGTTTCTCTAGGATCATGAACTATAGGCTCAATGTCCTTTGTTTATGGCTAGAGTCCACTGATGAGTCAGTACATTCCATATTCATCTTTTTGAGTCTAAGTTATCTCACTCAGTAAAGTGTTTTCTATGTCCATCCATTTGCATGCAAAATTCAAGGTGTCATTGATTTTTACTGTTGAGTAGAACTCTAATGTGTATATGTGCCATACCTTCTTTAACCATTCTTCCATTGAGGGGCACCTAGGTTGTTTCCAGGTTCTGGCTATTACAAATAGTGCTGCTACAAACATAGTTGAACAAATGCTTTTGTAGTATGATTGGGCATCTCTTGGGTATATTCGTAAGAGTGGAATTGCTGAATCCTGAGGTACATTGACTCCCAGTTTCCTGAGAAACCACCACACTGATTTCCAAAGTGGTTGTACAAGTTTTCATTCCCATCAGCAATGGATGAGTGTTCCCCTTACTCCACATTCTCTCCAGCATAGAAAATCATTGGTGTTTTTGATTTTAACCATTTAGATATAAGATGGTATCTCAAAGTTGTTTTGATTTGCATTTCACTGATCGTGAAGGAGGTTAAACATGACCTTAAGTATTTTTTTGCCATTTGAACTTCTTCTATTGAGAATTCTCTGTTCAGTTCAGTACCCCATTTTTTAATTGGGTTAATTACAGCTTTAATATCTAGTTTCTTAAGTACTTTATATATTTTGGATATCAGACCTTTGTCTGATGCCGGGTTGGTGAAGATATTCTCCCATTCAGTAAGTTACTTTTCTGTCTTACTGACAGTGTCCTTTGCTTTACAGAAGCTTCTCAGTTTCAGGAGGTCCCATTAATCCACAGTTGCTCTTATTGTCTGTTCTACTAGGGTTATATGTAGGAAGTGGTCTCCTGTGCCCATGTGTTACAGACTACTTCCCACTTTCTCTTCTAACAGGTTCAGTGTGGTCAGATTTATATTGAGGTCTTTAATCCATTTGGACTTGAGTTTTGTGCATGGTGATAGATATGGATCTATTTTCATTCTTCTACAGGTTGACATCCAGTTATGCCAGCACCATTTGTTAAAGATGCTTTCTTTATTCCACTGTAAAATTTTAGCTCCTTTGTCAAAAATCAGATGTTCATAGGTTTGTGGATTAATATTCGGATCTTCGATTAAATTCCATTGGTCAACATCTCTGTTTTTATGCCAATACCAAGCGGTTTTCATGACTGTAGCTCTGTAATAGAGTTTGAAGTAAGGGATGGTAATGACTCTGGAAGTACTTTTATTGTACAGGTTTGTCTTGGTTCTCTTGGATTTTTTGTTTTACCCTATAAAGTTGATTATTGTTCTCTCAAGGTCTGTGAAGAATTTTGTTGGGATTTTGATGGGGATTGCATTGAATCTGTAGATTGCTTTTGGTAGAACTGCCATTTTTACTATGTTGATCCTCCCAATCCAAGAGCATGGGAGATTCTTCCATTTTCTGGTATCCTCTTCATTTTCTTTCTTCAAAGACTTAAAGTTCTAGTCAAATAGATCTTTCACTTCCTTGGTTAGAGTTACCCCAAGATATTTTATGCTATTTGTGGCTATCGTGAAAGGTGATGTTTCTCTGATTTCCCTCCTTGCTTCTTTATCCTTTGTGTATAGGGGGGCAAGTGATTTTTTGGAGTTGATCTTGTATCCTGCCACATTACTAAGGTGGTTATCAGCTGTGGGAGTTCTTTGGTAGAGTTTTTGGGGTCGCTTATGTACACTATCATATCATCTGCAAATAAGGAAACTTTGACTTCTTCCTTTCCAATTCAAATCCCCTTGATTCTCTTATGTTGTCTTATTGCTATTGCTATAACTTTAAGCACTATATTGAAGAGGTATGGAGAGAGTGGACAGCCTTGTCTTGTTTCTGATTTTAGTGGAATAGATTTGAGTTTCTCTCCATTTAATTTGATGTTAGCTGTCAGCTTGCTGTATATTGCTTTTATTTTATTTAGGAATAGACCTTGTATCCCTAATCTCTCCAAGACCTTTATCATAAAGGGGTGTTGAATTTTGTCAAATGCTTTTTCAGCATCTAATGAAATGATCATATGGTTCTTTTCTTTCATTTTATTTATATAATGGACAACGTTGATAGATTTTTGTATGTTGAATTAGCCCTGCATCTCTGGGATGAAGCCTACTTGATCATAGTGGATAATTTTTTTGATGTGTTCTTGGATTCGGTTTGCCAGAATTATTGAGAATTTTTGCATCAATGTTCATGAGTGAGATTGGTCTCTAATTGTTTTTCTTGTTTGAGTCTTTGTGTGGTTTTTGTATCAGGATAACTGTAGCTTCATAAAAGGAGTTTGGCAATGACTCTTCTGTTTCTATTTTGTGAAACACATTAAGGAGTATAGGTATTAGCTCTTCTTGGAATCACTGGTAGAATTCTGCATTGAAAACATCTGGTCCTAGACTTTTTTGGTAGGGAGGTTTTTGATGATAGATTCTAATTCCTCCAGACTTACAGGTTTATTTAAATTGTTCTCCTGGTGTTGATTTAATTTTGATATATGGTACTTATCTAAAAAAAATGTCCATTTCTTTTACATTTTCCATTTTTGTGGCATACAGCCTTTTGTGATAAGATCTAATGATTCTCTGAATTTCCTCTGTGTCTGTGGTTATGTCCCTCTTTTCACTTCTGATCTTGGTAATTTTCATGTTCCCTCTCTGCCTTTTGATTAGTTTGGATAGGGGTTTGTAAATATTGTTGATTTTCTCCAAGAACCAGCTCTTTGTTTCATTGATTCTTTGGATTGTTTTCTGTTTCTATTTTGTTGATTTCAGCCCTCAATTTGATTATTTCCAGTCTTCTATTCCTCCTCGGTGAGTCTGCTTCTTTTTTTTTTCTAGAGCTTGCAGTTCTGCTGTTAAGTCTCTCATGTGAGCTTTCTCCATTTTCTTTATGTGGGCACTTAGAGCTATAGGCTTTCCTCTTAGTACTGTTTTCATAGTGTCCCATAGGTTTGGGTATGTTGTGTGTTTATTTTTGTTGAATTCAATGAAGACTTTAATTTCCTTCTTATTTCTTCCTTGACCCAGATGTGGTTCAGTAGTTGACTGTTCAGTTTCCTTGAGTTTGTAGGCTTTCTGGGGTTGGAATTGTTGAATTCTAACTTTATTTCATGCTGATCCGATAGTACACAGGTGGTTACTATAATTTTTTGTGTCTGTGGATGTTTTCTTTGTTACCAATTAGGTGATCAATTTTTGAGAAGGTTCCATGAGATGCTGAGAAGAAGATATATTCTTTTCTGTTTGGGTGGAATGTTTTATAGATGTCTGTTAGGTCCATTTGGTTCATTCCATCTGATAGCTCTCTAATTTCTCTGTTAAGTTTCTGTCTGGTTGACCTGTCCATTGGTGAGAGAGGAGTGTTGAAATCTCCTACTATTAGAGTGTAGAGTTTGATGTATGCTTTGAGTTTTAGTAACGTTTCTTTCACATATGTGGGTGCTTTTATATTAGGGGTGTAGATATTCAGGACTGAGACTTCTTCCTAATGAATTATTTCCATGATGAGTATGAAGTGTCCTTCTCCGTCTTTTCTGATTGATTTTTGTATGAAGCCAATTTTGTTAGATATTAGTATAACCACACTCACTTGTTTCTTTGGTCCATTTGACTGGAAAACCTTTTCCCAACCCTTTACCCTGAGGTAGTGTCTGTGTTTGAGGTTGAGGTGTGTTTTTTGTGAACAGCAAAATGTTGTATCCTGTTTTCGTATCAATTCTCTTAATCTGTGCCTTTCTAAAGGTGAATTGAGTTCATTGATATTAAGTGATACTAATGACCGATTGTTGTTAACTCTGGTTATTATTATTTTTTTTTGCTGGGAGTGTTTGTGTGTTTCCCTTCTTTTAGTTATGCTTGTGGAGGGTTGCCAGATGCCTGTGTTATTATGGGTGTTGTTGGCTTCCTTGGTTTGTGGTTTTTCTTCCAGTACTTTAACGCTGGGTTTGTAGCTACATATTGTTTAAATTTGTTTTTGTCCTGGAATATCTTGTTTTCTCCATTAATGGTGAATGCAAGCTTTGCTAAGTAGCGTAGTCTGGGCTTGCATCCATGGTCTCTTAGTGTCTGCAGCACATCTATCCAAGACCTTCTGGCTTTCATGGTTTCCATTGAGAAGTCAGGTGTAATTCTGATAGGTTTACCTTTATATGTTACTTGACCTTTTTCCTTTGCAGCTCTTAATATTATTTCTTTATTCTGTATGTTTTATGTTTTGATTATTATATGGTGATGGGATTTTTTTTTGATCAAGTCTATTTGGTGTTCTGTATGCTTCTTGTACCTTCATGGGAATATCCTTCTTTAGGTTAGGAAAATTTTCTTCTATAATTTTGTTGAATATATTTTCTGGGCCTTTGAACTGTAATTCTATTTTTCTACCCCTATTATTCTTAGGTTTGGTCTTTTCATGGTGTCCCAGATTTCCTGGATGTTTTGTGTTAAGAATTTGTTCGATTTGTTATTTTTTTTAATCAATGCATTTATTTCCCCTATAGTATCTTCAGCGTCTGAGATTCTTCTATCTCTTGTATTCTGTTGGTTACACTTGTCTCTGTTGTCTTTAATCTTTTACCCAGATTTTCCATATCCAGCTTTCCCTCGGTATGTGTTTTCTTCATTATATCCATTTCATTTTTCTAGTCTTGAACTGTTTCCATTACCTGTCTGATTGCTTTTTCTTGGTTTTCTTAGGTGTCTTTGAGAGATTTTTTTCATTTCTTCTACCTTTTTGTTTGTCACATCCTGTTTAAGGTCCTGTATTATTTTCATGTTACATTTAAAGTTGATTTCTTCTACTTCTTCTGGAATAGGATGTTCAAGTCTGCTTGTTGCATGATCCCTGGATTCTGGTGTTGTTATGTTGCCTTTCAGGTTGTTGGAGGAATTATTGCATTGGCGCCTGCCCATCTCTTCCTTCAAATGCAGCCAGGAGAGTCTTGGCGTCTTGGTCTAATCCTTGCTTTGACTGACTGTGTATTGGGGGAATTTTCTTAGGGCCCCTCTGCACTGGAGCCGGTTGTGCTGGTGGATCTAAGGACCCTTCAGATGGAAAGGAGTGCCCTCTGGCTGGATCTCCTCAGTGTGGGAGCAGGACCTGTTCCTGAGCCAAGGACCTAGCAGACAATAGGGCAGGGTTGGGGGAGGCAGGGTCCTCTGGAACAAAGAAGCCCCTGTGAGAGGCCCTGTACTCCCTTCTGGACCGTCTGCCCTGGGGGGGTTGGTGCACACTCACCACCCTGGATGGATCTCCTCAGCATCTGAACAGGGACTCCTGGTAGTCCAAAGACCCTACAGACAAAAGGGTGAACTTGAGAGGGGGGCAAGGTCGTGTTGAACATGGAGGGCCCTGCAGCAAGTGCTGGAGGTGCTCTGCACTCCCTTCCGGGCATCTTCCGGCCAGGCGGGCACATACTCACCCTTGTCTGTATGGATCCACTCAGCACAGGATTAGGGACTCCTGGTAGTCCAAGGACTTGGGGGCGGGCAGGGTCGTGTGGAACAAAGATGCCCTTGTAGCAGGAGCTGGAGGTGCCCTGAACTCCCTTCCGGGGCGAAATTTAGGTTTCTTTGTCAGGTAAATATGACGTTACCCACTCATTTTGTTTTCAAACTGGAGGATCACAACCTGTGCCCTGAGACAGTCACAGACACCATCTCTGAGTCAGTCAATAAGATGAGTAAAATTCATAGCAAAAGGCTTTAGAAAAGGGAGTTTGGTTCAACAGGTCCACTTTGGGAAGAGGGAAAAAGAGACCCAACCATCTCAAGCACATCTTCTGTTCTGAGATAAAAGTTAAAATAGAGGACCATAGTTGCACACATCTACGCTGTCCCTGACAGGGTCAAGATGTAATCTCACTCATCATTGACCTACCATTGTCTGTGTTTCACTCTTAGTCTTTAATTTTGTCCAACAATTTTTTAGGACTATGAAAACTCTTTTCTAGGCTCACATTTTTAGGCCTCTACACAATTTCCCACTCATGGAAGTGCATTTTCCATTTTTCAGTCAGAGATTTCAGGGAAATATTCTCATTTGGGGATCCATTGTTTTAATAGTCTGATAGCCCAACTAAAAGATACAAGTGTCTCTTAAATATTCTCATTTCTGTCATACTGGTGACAATATCTTTCCTGTATTATTTGCAGACTTTTGTCATCTTGATATTTTTACTGTATTGTTTCTTGTTATATCGGAAATTATATTATGTTCATAACATTATTAAAGTTTCATAAGGCATAAGGGGTTTATGATACCTGCTACATATTGCAGAAGACATATTCAAAGTAATATCTATTTAAATGCTTTGTGCATGCATTTTTTTGTAAAATATGGGAATATAAAATTATAGAAATTCTTCCAATCTGTCTCCTCTAATCTGGCAGCATTTCTTTGTATGACTGTGGGTCAGAAAGGATACTGTAAAAACAATGCAATTATGATTGGTTATTACATGGGTATTCTTAGGGACATATGAACGATGTCTATTTGTCTTAGGTAGGACGTTAACAACACACTTAAAAAAGAAAATAAAAACATAAAGAAACAACTATAACCAACTGTAACTTAATGAATAAACAAGTTTAATTGGGTGTACGTAGCTTACAGACAACTTAACAGGATAGTGGAAAACTTAGAGTCATTTATAGACATAGAAACTGTTGTGTCCACATATGCTCAGGAAGAAATGAGAGGGACCTCATACACTGTCCATGAAATATGATCACCTTATTTACAGCTTTATGTACTCAGTTAGACCTCTTCATCTTTCTTAAGAAAATATCAATGTGGTTGATTTTGGAAAGGTCTTCTACAAAGAATAAGACATTCTTCAATTTCAGCAAAGCAATGTCTATATCATGCACAGGAGACAATGTTCTACCAGATTTGTCCCTCATATTTCCCTATAAAGACATTCTTTAAACAAAAATCAGAATATCAATTTCTTTTTCAGTTAAGACAAATGAATTTGAGGCCTCAGTAATCAACCTGAATACTGCATTGGGCGATAATATGATGTAAACTTAAAAGATTAAGGAGGAATAAATTATCAAGGTTAATCTGCAATTCATTTTGTCTAGCATGCAGCTCTAGAGCTCAGAGTCAGTGTTCTTAATTTGAATGGGTTTACTTTCATTTAATTTCATGGAGTCAATATTTAAAACACTAATAGCACCTCTATTTTAATATCCAGAGGCCATTACAATTTGTGAAGCTAATGTTTTAATGCTGAGACCAACTGCTCCTTCCTGATCACCACATTTTGTATTTGGTAAAATACCAGCTTGTATCTTCTGATAGTGAATTAGTGTTGGGCTGATATTGTTAATACCATCATGCAAGGAAAGTTCAAAATACTGTAAGTCTTTGGATAAAAAAGAAGATTGAGAGTATGTCATATCTTTTAAAGTATAAATCTGGGAAGTAATTATTTCTTTATTTCCTTTAACAACTATAGAATTTTTCCTTTTTTACTTTTTTACTCTTTCTTAAAATTTTAATTGAAAGTTGATTTTTATACAATATATTCTGATCACAGTTTTTCTTCCCAGCTCTTCACAGACCATCTCTACTACCCCCAAGTCTATATCCTTTCTTTCTCTCTCTCATTAGAAAATGAAGACATTTAATAATGATAATAATAGATATAAAGAAGATAAAATAAAGCAGCAAACTAGAATAGTGTAAATCAAAGCAGGAAGTAGGAAAAAAGGTAGTCAATGAAGAAGCACAGGAACAAATACAGATGCTGAGACACACAAATTTGCACACAGCAAACAAAATAATCAAAAACCATAATATATAAGCAAAAGATCTGTATGGGTTAAAAAAAAAAACAGTGACAAGACTTATATATCATAATATATCAACAAAAGAACTGTAGGGTAAAAATGAAGAAAAATAAATAAAAAGTAAAAATAAACATTTTTTAAAAGAAAGAAAAGAAAAAGAAAGAGACAAGGTCCCTCCAAAGATGCCATTGAGTCTGCTTTCTATTGGTTATCTACCCCTGGGCATACGAACTACCGTTAAGAATAGTTTGCTTCCCCAGTAGAATTCTTGAAGAAAACTTAAGTTTTCTTTGTAAGTGGTCTTCAGTTTGAGATAGGTCCTGGGTTAGGGATTCTTTTAGGTCAAGAATATCATCTGGTGAAGACCCATGCAGGCCCTGTGGATGCTGCCTCTGTCTCTGTTAGTTCATATGATTGTTGGTTCTGTTGTGTTGAAAAGGGTTTTGTGTGTTTTTCTTTTTTTCTTCTTTTTTTGTTCTCTTTGGTGTCTTCTGCCCTTTTGAGTCTCATACTCTTTCTGCCTTCAATCTTAATGTTTCATAATATTTCATAATATCATGGTATTGTAGCAAAACAAACAACCCTAAAATGGCTATGGGAAAATCATGTTAACAAGAAATTTCAAATAATAAAAACAGTCATTTTTTTTCACCACTCCTGGAATAGATACTGTAAGGTCTGCAAGTTCTAGAAACTGAAGGAGCACATCTAAGAAACACTCGTTTACAAATATTTTTGGATTCATGGGTGTGTTGATCATTCCTGTAATCCCAAAACTCAGGACACAAAGGCAGGAAGGCCATGAGGTTGAGGCTATCTTGAACCTCACAGAAGTGTGAAGACAGCCTGGATTACACACATAGATCTTGTTTCAAAAAATGTGTATTTACTCACATTTGTATTTGCATCGAACAGTATTGACCTATATTTGCTTGTTTTCATGAATTTCAAAATCTATAAGGGCATTTGTTTTACTTTTAGAGTACCTGAAATTATCTATTATGTCTCCAAAAACCCGAATACCAAATATTAAAGATATACTCAAAGAATAATGGTAACTAATAATACGAAGTTACATTTATAATAAACTGTGAGCATTAAGCAGATTAAACATCATTATCAGTGTTTTACACCCTCCTTAATTGCTAGCAGCATAGCAATGCTGAGGTAGGTGTTGTTAGCACTATTTTACAGAAAAAAACATTATGCCTTAGAAAAGTTAATTTATCCACTGTAATTATTTAAGTGGTGAACTGGTGTTTACATTCAGTTTGCCAAACAGCATACTTCACAATCCTAAACATCCTTGAGAAATTCAAAATGAACTGACATCAAGAATGGGCTATAATTTCAGACTATTAGGTTAAAGCACACACATAATTTGTGGAAAGTTTTATTTAGTTTTATTTTCGTCTTTAACTCAGACAACCAACTGAGATGTAAGCATTTGCGACAGCTCCCCTTACGTTTCAACAAAACTTCTTAAAATTTAGATTTCTGAAAAGAAATTCTACAAAGGAATAGCAAGATAAAAGAAATCACTTGGAAAATGTATCTGCAAAATGCTTGTTCTTGAATATAATTGTGAGTAATTTTAAACAGAACCCTTGAGAGAGTTGGTCTCAGCAACGCTTCTCGCACCCGTCTGCAGCAGCAATTGTTCAGAGAATAAATTGCATGCATGGAAAGATTGCTCACCATTGCCTTGAAACACTAAGTAATTATCTCATTCTGTTCCACCAAATCTGCTCAGTAAGTTAAAATAGACTCAACTTGATGAAGTATGTAATTTGAAATTCTTAAGTTTGTAATTTGAATGATTACTTTTTCCCCATAAGCTGCTTAGAGATTTTTTTCATTTGTAAAAGCTAAAACATTTGGCTATGGAAACAGCATCAACAGAACTTGTCATGCAACCCTTTGTTTACTAATCATCTCCTCCTGATAATCTAAATGATGATTAGTCTTGCCTCAGTGAATTCTTTGCTCTTCTAATACACATTTAGTTTAATCCCTGTTGCACGTTCTGATTTGTCATAATTTGAGAAGAGGAATGGAGAAACAATCCTTTCAGAGCCCAAAGTGATTAGGGCAAAAGAAAATACTTTAAATGTAAGAGAAATTGTTCTTGTAAAAAACAGTATATTTAGCTGTGCCCAGATGCCATATATATTAGAGAAGTACTTATGTAATTTAATCGCTAACTCAAAAATTATATCATAATGGGAAAGCATAATTCAACTAGAAGATTTATTTGTCATTTAGATTTACAATGTATTCTATTTTTATTAAATATGAAACTTTTGCAAGTTGCAATATATTTTAATAAGAACTATCTAATTTGCAGAGCAAGGTCTTATTTATGCAAATACATTTTTAGAAGAGAATTGGGAAAATGCTCTATAAATACATTTGGAAAATATTTTTCAGAAAGTTAAAATTACCATGCATATAGATATAAAAAGGATAAATATAAATACACTAAAATATAAATAAATTATAAATAGCATGTAGTATAAAGAGTATGGTTGAATAGACAGAGCTGGACAATTTATTTTGACAAACTATCCATTTTATTTTAGGATGAGGCAGGCATACATGCATTGTGAAATCAGCTATTGACTTCTTAATTCTTCAGATTTTCTTTGTTCATGCAGAGGCTTTCCTTATATCTCATTTCTGTAACCCTAATTGTACTTTCAATTGCTATCTGATTTCATACTCCTGGTTGTAATAGTTCACCTTCTTCTTTCCCTCCTTCAGTATATTTTTACATTCATTTTAAAAAGTATCTAGAGAGCTAGGAAGATGACTTAGCAGGCAAGAACACTGTGAAAGCAAGAGAATGGCTTTTGTTCTACAGCACCCACATAAAAATGTAGACATAGATTCATGTGCTAATACCCATGACATTAGGAAGTGAGACAGACAGATTCCCAGAGCTTTCTTACAGGACAGCCCCCCTTGCCAAAAACGTGAGCTTCAGGGTCAGTGAGAGACCGCATCAACAAAATATAAAAGGAGAGATTGAGAAAAGCACCCTTTGTACTCTTCTAGTGATCATATTTGCAGGCATGGGTGCAAAAACCCAAGCACACACATGTGTGTACACATCAACCACACACATACACAAATAAATAGAAATCCCTCCAAAATTACTTTTATATGACTCACATCAGACAGTCTATGCTGTTTTCCTTTGCTTTGTTGTATTTTCATTCTGAAATAACTGAAGTATTAGAAACAAAGGCCTTACATGACAGAAAAATACAGACATATTTTCAATGTTTAGAAATCTTCTCCTTTAAAGATAACCACCCACGTGGCTGTTAGGATTGTCCTTTTTTACTTGATCTGTGGGTGTCTTGGGCAGGATTAAGTCTTAGCATGTGGTTTAAAAAGCTGATCTTACACAATACCCTACAGAAGCAATGAGAACCTTGATCTTTGGAAGTATTTTATCTTCAGTGTTTGCCAGTGTTCGTTTCAATGTTTTTATTTGTTTGAAATATTTCCCTGAGCTTGAAAAGTCCAGAGAACACACTATATTTTCTTTATTCAATCAGTGCTCCCCTGACACATCTCAGCACACAATACAAATAAATATGAACCTTCCAAATAAACAGTATTATTCAACCATACAGTAAACTGGTGATAAAAACCAATTAATGATGAATCTGAGAGCTGCTGACCTAGGTTGTTCTTGGGGGTATCAAAGGAAAGTCTTGTCTTGAACAATGCCTTGCTTCTAGGTCATTGCTTCACACCTGACATATACAGGCTTAAATATATGTTGATTATATAAGGAAGTGAGCTGTATAGTGTATGTAGATACACAAATACATATCATCCCTTCTGAGAAAACATATGCATATATATTGTTCATATACCACTAATGATGGGTGAATACTAACTGTCTGGCTAATGAAGGAAAGAAAGAAGGTGCTTTATTAGACTGAAGTCACAGCTCAGCTTAATCAGAGTGCTAATGTGCTCTCTAGGGCATATTAGGTTTTTTAATTATTTAAGCCCATTCATAATAGAAAACATTAAAGCCCCTACACAATGGCAAACATCAAGTACATATAAAAGAGCATGCCTTTAATGTCAAGGATTTACAACCTTGTTAATGAAGAATCACTTCTATTTTTTATTACTAGTAAGAATATACTTCTGAAATTCATAGTAATCTATGTCAAATGGCCCTAGAGAAACACTCAACAATAAGTATGAAACATAGTCATTTTATTTTTTATATAGTAACTCTCATTTAAGAACTCCACTATTGGGATTGTATTGTATTGATCTTTGGCTCATTATTCTAGTTTTGAAGGAAATAAGACTTAGTATTTACCCTTTGAGGATATTTTTGCTCAATCTGGTAAACAGTAAAATTCCTCAAGGACAGTTTTATTGCCTTTGGGATTTCACTTCCCTGCTTTAGACAGAGTCAGCTCTGACAACTTCTTTGATGAGTTGCGAAGACTCCATTGCTGTACCCTGCATACCGACCCAGCCTCTACCAGTGCACCTAAAAGTTGGATGGCTGGAACTCCTGTGAAATCTCAGCTTCTCAGAACTGTGGGACCTAAGCGACATCTATCTAGCTCTTAAGTCTGCTCACATGAATAGCAGATGGGCATAGTGTAATAATGATACAAGTCAAAATTCCACTTGGGAAAGGGAAGGTCTACAAACATAGTCTATTTATACTACATTATTTAATGCATGAAATCATGAACTGTTAGAGAATCATGAAAACTGGCAAGTCAAAGGCCAAATTCTCTCTATCCTGAAGCATACTGCTTACATCTAGATGAATTATGTCACATACTTGTAACTGTCCAAAATCACTAAATAAAAAAGTTCAAAAGTAGTAAAGAATATTTTTAATCCTTTCAAATGACAACCAAAGCTCATGATAAGAATAGCTAGCCACCAATCTTGAATGCTTCCATAATCTCTTATAAGATAAAAAGAAAAGATGAGTTCTTTTCAGATATATGAGTTCTAAATATAATTTAAATACTTTATGGTTAATTTTCTTATGTAACAAAAATGCTGAGTTTCCTTAATTGTAAGGTTTGCTTTTGTTACAGCTTGCTTCATGGGTATATGCACAAAATTTATGAAGAAATGTAGACTTTAGCAATAAAATAAGGACCTTCATAGTCTTTGGGCACTTTAGAAAGACATTGATGTATAAAAGAGAAACAGGGAAATTATAGGGGACAAATGAAAAGAGGACTACTATGGATGTCATTAGGCAGGAAGATTCTGCAGTAAGTATTAATAAAACATGACCACAGTCTGTTTGCCTGTAGCAGGAGTACATTTATACAATCATGAAAGTAAAGATAAGATTACTTGGAGGGTATGAGGAGTTTGTTTTCGCCATTAGACTGTAGAAAAAAGAAGGTCAGAGGATTTATGTTGAAGAAGAGAGCTTGGGAATTGGAAATGAAGTTCAATAGTAAGAGATATATTGTCAACACAAGAGGAAGAAGAGAAAAACTGAGGAAAGAATTGTTGGAAATTGAGGAGTCAGATGACATGTTTTAGTAATGTAACATAAAAAGTCTTCTTTAGGCCCAACATTTACAAATAAATCAGAGCTACATCAATTACAGCAGGCATCAGCTGAGTGATTTGAAAGGCTCAGTCAAGTTGACAGGTCTCTAAAACTATTTTGTTTTGTCTGCTCTTTGATTTTAAAAAGACAATTTGGCAAATCTGTACCATTGTCTCTTCTAAAACCTTTCTTTCTTATATTAATAAAATTGATCCTGAATTTTTCTTACTAATAAAGTAATAATGTTAAAAACAATCAATAATAGCTAAAGATAGCAATAAGCAATAATAATCCCTTTTCCTGCCAGTTTTTATCCTTTTTCAATCATCCTTAATATGGAATTAAGAATATAACAAAAATGAGGCTGGAAATATGGCTCAGAGTTCAGACCATTTACTGCTGAGCCAGAGGACTCTAGTTTGGTTCTAGGAACCCATGTGGGAAGCTCACAACCACCTGTTACTCTAGCTCCAGAGAACCCAGTGTTCTATGTTGCCCTCTCAAACACCTATACACATGTGGCTTACATTCATACAAGCACACACATTCAAAACAAATAATTTTAATGTTAGAAGACAGTTAGTTTGAAAGCAAGCATGCATCATATTTCAAAATTAATAAATAAGCTTTTCTGGATGTAATAGTGTAATTCTATATGAGAAGAAGAAATGAGTGAGGCAGAGTTAGCCCCATTAGCTGTTTACCACCTATTATGTGCCTTGGGTAGTTAGGGTGCTATTGCATTGTTGAAGAGAGGAGGCTAAAGATGTGAATAATTGAAGAACTGTTGTTCGAGAGAGAGTGACCCTTTGTTTGACCTGGCCGCCTGGCTAGCTTATATCTGAAATAACACACAGAATCTGTATTCATTAAAACACTGCTTGGCCATTAGCTCTAACTTCCTTTTGGTTAAATCTTACATATTAATTTAACCCGCTTCTATTAATCTGCTTTGGGCCTGGTAGGGCAAAACTTAGGTAGGCAGAGAAGACAGAACTGAAATGCTGGGATGAAGGTCAAAGTGAGAGACGCCATGGATCTCCTGCCTGAGAAGGACGCTGGTTAGAATCTTGCCGGTAAGCCACAGTCAAGGGGCGATACACACTACAGCACTTTCTTACACTAACTGCTTCTTTAGTTTTAAATTCCTTGGGTATTTATCTCCTTCCTCTAAACTGTGTTGAGGACGTCCTCTCATCTGTGGTACCGACTGAACATAAAAAAAAAAAATGTCTTGCATATTGGTTATAATTAACACATGATGTGTTTCAGTTTTCAAAAATACCTGAGGAAAACCTTCTTAGAGAAAGGACTGATTTTGGTTGACAGTGTCAGAGGCTTTTGTGTGGGGTGGCTGGTTTCATTGCTTCTGGATGAGCACTGCCATAGAACAGCATAGCAAAAGATGGCGCCCCCAAGACAGCCAGAAGTTAAGAGAAGAGCGAAGAGTCAAGATACGCTATAACCCTTAAGAGATTTTTCCTACCTTTCATCCTCCAATCAAGTCCCATCTTTTGTAACCCATTCAACAATAAACTCAAAATGGATGACTCAATTAATGAGACTAGCATCTCATGATTCAGTCCCCTCTCAGTTGCCCCAAAAACTGGTTGCTAAGCCTTTCTGCTGGGTGAACGCTTCCTGTTCAAACTCTAACAATAACATCACAGTGAAAAAAGGATTTGTCTAACTTAAACTTGGAGATAATAAACAATTAAACTGATTAATCTGTGATTTTCAAAAATGTATTATATTCTAACAGTGAGCCCAAATTTATTGCTTGCCATTGGGGAAGAGCAACTTGTTGGGAGAGCTTAACTTGTTTAGTTAGCACGTGGAGACAGACCATCCCTAACCAAGACTGCCTGGCTTTGGGGAGGCAAGTGAAAGGCTTGTATTTAAAGCCTGGGTAGCACGTCAAACAGGTCAGCATCATGCAATGTAATTATAAATTCTGCCAGTAGCTACAAATATTAGCAAGTTTACTTTCTAAATCTAAGGAAATGTTATTTTCTGATTTTAGCTTTTAATCCAGGAGTATCTAGTTCTACAGCTCGACACAAAAGGCATCTTCCCCAAAGGCCTGAGAAAGTAGGAAAGGACTACATTTCCTAAGAGGACCAGAAAAATAGAGAAAAGCAACTTTCTCCTAGAATATAAGAGAAAGAACAGATAGGAAACTGTTTCTAGAAATATTCAACTATTTAGATGTGTTTAGTCGGGAGTGGGTATGGTCAGTGTTGTCTACAGAAAAGCTAGTAGGAAAAAATACATTGCTTAGTTATATGGCCTACAAAATTTCAAGATTTTGAAAATCAATGCAAGGCATAAAGATACATGACCATTGCTTCAGATTTTGGAGGTTGAAAGTGTTCTTGGGCCAGCCTGGGCTACATAATGAGGCCGAGACTCAATGAAGTAAAACCCAAGGTGTTTCAATGACTTGTCTCATTGGTGTGAACACATTCTTGACAAACAGTCTTAAGAATGAAGGGTACATCTCCAATCCCCAGGCAGATAGCCACATGACCTCCATCAGGTTCACCCTCCCATTTAGCCTCTCTAGGATCACGAACAACAGGCCCAAAGACCTCCAATCATGGCCAGAATCCACATATGAGTGAATACATACCATATTCCTCTTTTTGGGTCTGGCTTACCTCACTCAGTAAAACGTTTTCTATTTCCATCCATTTGCATGGGGGGGTTGGAGGGTTGTTGGAGGGGGAGAGGGTTGGAGAGGGGGGAGTAGGGGAGGAATGGGGAGGGCTAGGTGGACTGGGATGGGGGGAGGAAGGAAGGATGGATATGAGATCAGGAGGAGTGTATTTCAACTGAGGGAGTCATTTTAGGGGTTACAGGAGACTTGATTATAAATGGGATCCCAGGTCCAAGGAGAGATCCCCAGGTTGTTCTCTGGACAGAGGAGAGGGTGCCTGAAACGGCCTGGGCCCATAACCATACTGATGAATATTTTGCTTGTCACCATAGAACTTCATCTGGCGATGGATGGAGATAGAGACAGAGACCCACATCGGAACACTGGACTTAACTCCCTAGGTCCAGACAAGAGGCAGAGGGAAAGAGAACATGAGTAAGGAAGGCAGGATCAAAGAGAACCTTCATCCCACGATGGATGACGATACAGATAGAGACCCACATTGGAGCACCAGACTGAGCCCCCCAAGGTCCAAATGAGGAGCAGAAGGAGGAAGAAAATGAAAAAGGAAATAAGGACTGCGAGGGATGTGATCACCTACTGATACAAGGGGACAGATCTAATGAGAGTTTACCAAGGCCAGTTGGACTGGGACTGAACGAGGACGCAATCCAGATTCTCTGAATGTGGCTGGCCCGGAGTCCTTCTGAAAAGTCATTGACAATGGCACTGAGACTTGTTTCCTCTGCATATACTAGATTTTGCGGACAAAAAATGAGTGTCCGTCTGGACACTCACCTTCCTGGACCTGGAGGGAGGCGGGAGGAACTTGAACTTCCCACTGGGCAGGAAACCCTGACTGTTCTTAGGGATGGAGAGGGAGGAGGAGAGGGAGTGGGGGGAGTGGGAGGGTGGTGGGAGGAGGGGCGGAAATGGAAACTTTTATAATTTAATAAAATTACTTAAAAATAAAATAAAATAAAAAGAATGAAGGGTACATCATTTCAGTTGACATTTTGAGGGGACATAGCCCGCCACGGTGAGGAAGTTGTACAGGCAGAATGTGAGGAATATGATATTCATATTCAGGAAGCCAAGAGTGATGAATCTTGGTGCTGAACTGGCTTTCTCTTTGTATGCAGTCTAGAAACCCAATAAGTAGTACACGACTCGTATTTAGAATGTCCCTTGCTGTCTCAAATAACCTAACTAGATAATCTTACAGAGGCTTGCCTTTTGGTGACTCTAAATCCTGACAAATTGACAATCAATATTAACAAGGTTTACACAGGACTTTAAAGGCTTCATTGCCGTGCTTACCCATGATTCCTCTCACTACATAAACTCCGTGGCCATGAGCTATGAGTGTTGAAGTCACTCAGCTGACTGCTTTAACTTCACCAGCAGCAGCTCATTCAGTTCTGGTGCCTGACACTGAGCCTACCCCAGTTTCTCTGGACTCTGTCACTAATGAATTCTGGAAAGGTCATCTTCTCTAGAAAACGGCTTGCACTTTAAACATGAAGTTCTTTGTTCCTTTCACCAACTTGAAGACCGGCAAAGACAATAACCACAAACGTCAACAAATTTCCAAACGTCAGTTCATAATACTCTACGTCCCTCTTTGTTCTCCACTTTTTAAAATGAAGTGGTGACGGAGACTGTTCATGGATATTTAATAAAGATTACTACTCCTGGTTTGCTCTCCACTCTGGTGATAAATACCATGACCAACATCAGTTCAGGGCAAAAAGGGGCTGATTTCAGTTTACGTTTCCCAGGTTACTATCCAACATTGAGGGCAAGTAGGGAAGGAGTAATGATGATGGATTTAGGAACCCTGTTGTTCAAGGGGCTATGTCCCTCTCTCTCCCAAAGGAGCCTGTCAAGTGTAAAGTGTAACTTTCTGTAACAATTTATAACCAAAGTCAGAATCTCTTGCTTTACCCACCAAGGTTTATTAAAATAGGATGAAAATGACATTTGATAAAAGTTTCCCTCCAGGAAAACGAAGACCCCTAATTTAGCCTTACGATTTATTCTGCTGTTTTCAGAATGATAAGCACATTTTTCAGAACATTATAATAAGTATAGGGAAAAGGAGTCTGGGTGAAATGTCAACTCCACAGTAAAATGGGCATTTGAACAAGCACAATTGATTTTTAATGTAAAAGAAAAGCAAAAGGACCTGAGCACAGGATTGCTCCAAAATCAAGATTTTGATAATTCTCTATTTTAAAACGTCATTAGAAGAACTGGCTTCCTTTCACATTTTTTTTCAGGTTTAATGGACATTAGAACTTAATAGCCGGCTTGGCTGTAGATAATAGAGACTCCTATCATTTGTTGAAGGAGTACAAATCGATATAAAAGCAGGAGGCTACAGTCACGTCACAACAGAGACCTCAGTATGGGGTAACTAAGAGAGAGGACATTTCAAATCCTCGCAGGAAAAAAAATATTGTAAAAAGACTCTGTTCTTTGAACTGCTAGAAATTCGTCCTATCTTTTTAGATATTGTTTCTTAATTGGATTTTTTAAATAAAAAGAAATCACCTTTGGAAACCTTTAGAATATTTGGATTCACTTAAGTTTTAGTCATGAATGTATCTTTTCACAAAGTATATGTCATCTTGACTTGTATTAAAGATTTAAATATTTTGAAAACTTTTTAATCATTTTAGGTTAATTGATTTTCAAAAGGTAAGTCTAATAGTAAAAGTATTTTTGCATAAGTCTATGTCTACAGATCTGAACTCATTTAGAGATATATTTATCTGTAAATAAAAATTAATTTTAACTATAATTGAACAAACTGTAGTAGTAGCTATAGTTTATATATAATTTTCTTTGCAATTATTTTCATCCTAGAACATGCACCTGGAATCTGGCAGACAGTGAGCAAATGTTGCTGCTGAGATTACAAATAAATGGTCCTACCAAACCCCAACCCGGCATGCAACATCTTAGTTCCACCCAACCAAGGCTAGTGACCCCTTCCTAGGGAGAGTCAATGACATTTCACCCCTTCCTTTTCAGACTTGATGTTTCGATATCAGAAAGGCATCATAGGCTATGCTACTAAAAATGTGCCAAGTGAGAATTTGATATATTGATGCATACATGGTTCACCAGTGACAAAGAAAATGGGCTGCATATTAGACAAAGCAATGTGCTCTATTTTATCACTATGAGTGTGTTTGTCTGCTGTGGCTTATTTGGTTTCTGTTTAAATTAGATTATTACAAGTATGATATGATGCAATTTTTCTTCCTACCATCACTTAATAATTTAATACACATTATAAAGAAAAATGCCAACTCCTCTTATGCAAGACCACTTTGGGTTTATGCCAATACATAAAATTAAAATTTTTGCGTCTGGCAACAAGCATGTCAGCTCATTTTAAAATATAGAATTTCATAAATATTAATAGACCTTAGATTGAAATCTGTATCTATAAGAGGAGGCACAAGAACAGAAAATGCACACATGTGCTCTCAGCACTAACTACAGTAGAAAACAAATCCATAGACAATATGCCATCTGTCTCCTAAACCGTGTGAAGAGCAAAGCTTTGAAAATCCAGCCGCCACTAATGTGACATGGTGAAACATTAATCACCCCCTTAGGCCAATATAATTGTAGCTCCATGTTAATTACCTAACAATTAACAGCAGTAATTTCCAAGGGGCAATCAATGAATTAACTTGTGATTTTCCCACAGATTTTGGTCCCACACTGCCAATCTGAATGCATTTTCAACTCCTCACCATGGTTCATCAATGACACTTCTGGTGTATGAAATAAAAATTCATTTGCACCCTTACTAATTAGGCTGGAACATATCCCTATGTGCATTGCAAACTCTATTCATTCCCACAAAATCTCTGCCACAGGCATTTTTCCCCATTTAAAAATTCATTTTCTATTAAATTAGAAGGTCACCTAGCAGGGAAAATGTACTAATCAAGATTTTATCACTAACGAATTAAAGATTTTTAATAAGCAAGTTTAATTAAGTTATCTTAACCAGTGATAACAGCTATTTACAATGTGTGGGTATATACGCATGTGCACTAGAGCATGGAACATCTGTAGAACCTGCAAATTCACCATCTTCCATGCGAAGATGGACATCAAATGGGTCCACAGACAGTTGAAAGTCTCAGGCACAACAATTGGCTTCGCGAGGGATGAAGTTCCTTAACACTAAAGCCAGTTCCCTATATTGAAAAAGAGAAGAGACATACTATATACACCAATAGAATACTTTCTTCCACGACCTTGCACTAATCTTACTCATTTGCATCAATATAGTGATCACATTTTTTTTGAAAGTAATTTTATTAAATTATAAAAGTTTCCATTTACGCCCCTCTTCTCAACACCCTCCCACTCCCCCCACTCCCTCTCCTCCTCCCTCTTCGTCCCTAAGGGCAGTCAGGGTTTCCTGCCCTGTGGGAAGTTCAAGTTCCTCCCCCCTCCCTCCAGGTCCAGGAAGGTGAGTATCCAAACAGACTGGATCCCCAAAATCCAGTATATGCAGAGGAAACAAGTCCCAGTGTCATTGTCATCTTAAGTGCACAAAGTTGTAGTTTGTCATTAAGATATTTGGATAAGAACTAAAAGGTTTATCCTTCTGAGCTGGAAACAGGGATGCATACTTGCTATTCCAGGACTTGTGCATTGGAATTAGAAGGATCAGAAGTTCATGGCCATTCTCCACTAAATAGTGAGTTCAGCACTGGCTGGTGCTACAGAAGGCTACTTCAAAACACTAACTGTGCTTCTGGGCAGCTCTTTATGGCTCTCCTCCTTTCCTTTGTGCAGCTTTTGTCAGCTTTCATTTACTGTGACCTGAAAAGTCAAAGTGGAAATCAGAAATAAGAAGTTCATGAGATTTAAATCTTGTACCATTGAATGGGCACAATGAAATGTTGGGCCATCCTAATCTGAGTCTAATCTTGCCCAGTATGTGAATTTCCAGATTTGCCAGCAACTAATAAGAATACTATACCCACATTTTATTCTCTCTGTGTGTGTATGCATACAGACATACACACACACACACACATATATATATATACATACATACATACACATATAGTGAATGCTTCAGTCATCAACCATTAGATTGACTGTCACGGTATTACATCACTATGTTCAATAAATCTAATTTACTTAATAATGTCTATTAATAGATCTAAGAATACAGACAATCCAAAAGACTCAAAGAACACAACCTTGAGTATTTTGACCTGCTAAGCATTTCACTTTCCAGTCCTTTTCCTTTGATGAACATTTAATACATTTAATAGAGATGGTAACAAAAGCCTTGTTTTAAGGCATTCCTTATAAAATCGTAGAAATTTTACTCTTAAAAGAGACGTGAAAAGGTTAATTTAAAAATGAAACAACTGCAGCTAAGTGATGTAAATTGACCTATTTATGACCACACCACCAGTTAATAGCAGACAGATTGACTGACCTAAGAGGCCTATGCCCTTTATACCACATTATGCTGCCACACTGTTAGTAATGTCATTATTTTAGTCATTAATGTCATATTTAGCAATAATTAATACATTTTATAAAGAATTTTAGGAGCTAGCCTCCTGCCTTTCTGACCCACTCATTATTTTCCACCATTAACTGATAATGGTAATAGAAAGAACACAATAATCCCTCTTTGGTCCTGCATGGCAATAAATGCCCCCAGAAACCCTCATTTAATGAGGAAGGAACCCTTAAACTGGCTTTAATTTCCTAGCTTGATTTCTCTTCTGACAACCCCCTTGTATTCTCTCGAACATGGTACAGTCATGCTTGGCCCTTCTGAGTGGCACACTAAAATCAACCGTATCTCCTTTTGAACATCTCACAAAAGAACACATACAATGTATAAAAATTGTCAAATATAGAGACCATGCTTCTGTTGGGACGGTTTTACAAAGTAGTCTGGATATAGCTACAGACCTATTGCAATCTTTTTTACACCTGTACCGTAATGCTCTGATTCTCAAGCATCCTTGTTTCTGTTCAAAGCAACGTCCACCAAAGGCGTATTTTCTTACCTCTCCCTCCCTCTCCTTCCCTTCTATCTCCATCACTGTTCCCTCCCTCTTCCTTTCTCCTCCCCTTCTCTGTCCATCACTGCTCCATTCCTCCTCCATCCTCACTATTTTTCTTTCTCATTTGAAAATTCTCATAAGTGTATCTCTTAACTTTGTTTAATTTTATCACAGAGAGTTTTCTTCTTTCTGTTGCATATATGATGCCTTTGAGGAGTCACATCCTTCCTCAAACTATCCCTTAAAAATAAATGAACAAATAGACAAAGATTCTCAACTTACCTTAAATATCTTACTTGTTTTTTTTGCTGTCCTCTTCCTATGAAATGTAAATTCTATGTATGTAGTTTTTGCTACTATGTCTTCTCTTGGATATAGGACATTGTTTAAGGGAAAATAAATATATTTATGTTGCATATAAAATATTTTATTTTTAAATATTTCATTCATAAAATTAAACATTTTAAGAATCAGATTTCTTCCACGTCATATATGAACTCTGCCATTCCCTGCTTTAGTTAGTTACACATGCTTCAGATTTTCCCTGTCTTTGTAATAACATACTTGTTAGAAAGAAAAGAAAGCGAGCAATGAGTAGCATGGTCCTTGTCAACCTGAGGCTTAACTTTCTGGAGCAAAGTCTTATTCTACCAATAAATGCTCTCAAACAAAAGGAAAATTGCACCTCCCGGGTTCTATCAGAAACTAAGTACAGAAGTGAGAATATATAAATAGCAAAGTATTACTCAGCATTTTCAGGAGAGTCTTGTCTGGGGTGTGACCACTGAGTTGTTATCTGAAGATGATAAGGCATTAACTCCACATGCAAAATGTATTCTATGATGTGTATAAAAATTTATAAACAGCTGAAAATGACACGAAACAGTGGAAAGTCTAAGTAGAATACTCCATCTCTACAAAACTGAGTGTAGCTCCAGGCCCTCCAGATGTGTAGCCATGATGAATATCTTGGTCTTATTATGAGAGCACTGAGTAATCAGTAAAAGTTATTAAGGAAAGGCAGCACATAATTTGATCAAATTTGCCAGTTTGATGTAACACACAGACTCATGAAGGTTTGACAGGCACCAGGAAGGTGCAAGTAGATCAGCTGGGAACAACACTCTAGTGTTCCAGATGACATGATGTTAACCTATGCTAGGTAGAATGGGGTGAGGAGATAAAGGAATGGATAAAATTGAAGTGAATCTTACAGAAAGCATCCAACAGAGTTTGATGATAAAGGTAGCCATCAAACAAACATAAATATCAAACCACTCACACTTCACAGTAGGAAAGACAGTGGCAATCTCTGAGATGTACAAATAGATCATCTGTTTGTTGGAGTGCCTTCAGAAGGTCATGTGTTTAGTTTTTCACTGTTAAATAGGCAATGCTTTTCAGAACTTTAGGAGAAAATAATTACAATTGTGTACCTGGGTTCTGAAAGAAATGTTTGAGTTTAAAATATCCATTAAGCCCCAGGGATGGGGACGGGTGACGTGGCTGAGAGAATGAAAACATTTGCCACCAAGCTGGAAGGCCTGGGTTTGATCTCTGGGACTCATGTTGTACAAGGATGGAAGAGATCTCAATAATTGTCCTCTGACCTCCAAACACATTCTCTCTGTGTCTCTGTCTCTGTCTCTGTCTCTGTCTCTGTCTCTCTCTCTCTCTCTCTCTCTCTCTCTCACACACACACACACACACACACAATAAACAGATAAATGTAATAATATAAACTCTAGATATGGATAGTATATTTCTGTGAGAGAAATATGTGTTTATTTGTTTTTTAAACAGGCAACCGCTGTTCCCTTTTTGGTTCCCATCCACCATTTTGGTATTATATAATCCTACAGTATGCTCATTTTGGTTTTGTTGTATCCTTGATATCATCTACTAGCTGGAACACAGGAAAACATTCATTATTAGGGGGTAAGTGAATAAAGAACCTTGAAGAAAAAGGTCATCTCCTTAGTTCTTTGGTTTAGTCACTTATAAGAATATCCATAGAAGTTTCAGGATTTTCCTGTTGGTTACTAGAAATGAAATGAACAAAGGGCCTTGAAAAGTGTCTAGAATGCAGAAAGACTCAGTGATTGTGTGTCCCTTTTCATCCTCACAATTGATTCTGGTCAAGTATCATATAGTTTCTAATTATTGTCAATAAAGTGGTAGTGAAAACAGAATGCATGGTTATTGACTAAAATAAGTTAATTCCAAGTATCTAACAGATTTTTTCCTTTATTCATTTCTGTAAAAATTAATTCTAGTTGTGCAGTAAAAAGTTAGGATCTGGATGTTGCAGCCCCACATTTCAAACATAGGTTTCGCCCTTGACCCACTGCTGGAGGAACCTAAAGAGCCCTTGAAACACCCCGTCTGATGATAGTGCCTTTTTTTTCTATTTTTCAAGACAAAGTTTCTCTGTAGCCTTGGAGCCTGTCCTGGAACTAGTTTTTTTTTTTTTTTTTTTTTTTTTTAGCCCATAATGGCCTCAGACTCACAGAGATTTACCTGACACTGCCTCTCAAGTGCTTGAATTAAAGGCATGCTCTTCCACCACCGGCCAATAGTGCCTTTTTTCCCCAGAGGCCTAAGGGTTTATCAGGTTGTTTGTGGGTTAGTTTGTTACCCCTACAAAATTGAAATTAAAGGATGCCTATGTAAATTATCTCACTTTAAGTCTCACAAAATTGTGACGTATTTCATCTTTCTCTTAAAGGGGAAATTCAAATTTCTAATTTTAACATAGACCTTTCACATAAATGGTAGGACTTCTGAACTGAAAATCTGTCGAGGACCGGCCTTGGCAAACATACTTCTTACCAGGGTAGGGGCATGGGAATTTTAGAAATACAGTAAAGAATACGAACACACACACAAAAAAAATAATAGGACAGAAATCATAGACAGTATCAGGAGGGCATTCCAGTGACTGAAATTCTGAAATCACCAAGTTTATTTTTCCACAGCATTTATATCCAACATAAACGGGGGATGGAGGTAACAAAAGACTTTATTAACATGATACCAATGATAATTCACACAGTCAATCTCTTTATCACTCTAAGATATCAAATCATTAGCATTTTGTAGTCTGGATAGCAAAGATGCTCTAGATCACTTCACATACACTGAAGCCCACCCTTCCCCCAGATGACCTCATAGTTACAAAAGAGGGAGCAGAAGTACGTTCACATATCCTGACCATCTGTCAGGATGGCATGGACTTGTCGTCATTTCAAAATAACAAGCAATCACATCCTGAGTTAGGACATGTGACTGTGCTTCTCAATCTCGAAACTCTCTGACCGTCAGACAAGGTGAAAACGGTCTGCATTTTTGGGCCTCCACGGAGATCCATTTTAATCTCTCTGAGATCTTATAAGCAAATGTAGCTAATCACAGTGAGTTGGACAATTACAAGCATCAGTGAAAAAAAATCTGATACTCACAGAACACTTCAGCTACCCCTTCCTGTCCTGCACAGTGTTAAAGCTGTGTTTGCACAGGGACGGCTACATATTCTCGTAAGTATGTGATGAGGGAGAACAAAAATCCAGATGGTTTCCTGAAAATCCTTCATGGTCTCTGAAAAGGGTAAACTCATTCAGTACACTTAGTTCACCGATCCGGCTGGCATTCATTGCTGCAAACTTTATTCACGTTTGTATGGCTTCTTCCTGCCTGCCTAGGGAAGGTCCTCTTGCTAACAGTATCTGCACTGTGTCTTAAAGGTTCCTAGGACTCTTGAATTTCTAGCACATCTTAAGTAGCTTCCAGGCAAGAGACCTCTTATAGACTCCATTTCTGTAATTTGTCTCTTGCCTCGTGATCACTGAATAAAGTTAAAAGGCTTTTAATTAAATTCGCATGACCTGAAAGAGTGTGAAGAGGAGACTAGAGAAAGCTGAGTAGGTCTTTCTGCCTGATGGACAAACCAGACCTTCATTGTCCTCAGGCCTGGGTGATGAGCCAAGGCCACTCAGCAGTGCAAATTGATTCCAGACTACACAAAAGAATAAGATTTCAAAAATAAGGAGAAGGCACTTAAAAAAAATAATTCAAAGATGAGATATCTTGCTTAACAGTTTCTGCATTAATTAAAAATGCTATGTACTTTGTGGGGATTTAGCTCCCCAATAATATGAAATAAAAGTTTCATCAAGAATAAGTGGAGGAAGTAACTAGGAATTGTGGGGAAAGAGAGAGAAATGGGGAAAATACATGTTCTCGTATATTCAATTACATTAGAAAAATTCTCTATCAATGTTAGTTTTTTTTCATTTTCTTTGGCCACATAGCAAAAGTAACCTACATTTGAAAGTCCCCTCTCTAATATTAATCTGCACATTATTGTATTATTCAATGGGAAAAATCAAAGATCAAGTGGTCAATAGATATATGTCAGTGTTTTGTAGAATAATAAAAAGACATGAAATCAATGCCATGTAGGATTTGTTTTGCTTTTTGTTTTGTTAGGTTTTTTTTCTGCTGACACTGAGAAAGAAGTAACAAAAATGATAGCGCTCACTGTGTGATATTTTGTTTGTGTTCTGAGAACCAGGAGCAGCCACCAGGTGCTTTCTTCCTCTCTAGTTCCTCCGTCAGAAAGGTTTAAATCTTGTCTCCATTCTGCCTTATCACTTCCTGTCTCTACCTCCCAAGTGCTGGGATTAAATGTATGTGCTACCACCACCCAGCTTCTATGATTAGCTAGTGGCTAGCTCCACCGTCTGATCTTCAGGCAAGCGTTAGTTATCAGAACACAAACAAAATATCACACATCTCATGTCTGTGAAGATGATGCTTAGAAAAATATGCTCAAAAATCTTTAAAAGTAGCATAAGTGTCTAAAAATTTCCTGAAAATATATTGAAAGCACTCATCAGCACATAGTGTAAATATTTATAAGACAAATCATAGAAATAGAAATTTTTAACTTACATAGCTAATCAAAAATAAAAGAATTAGATTATAATCATTGGTATCCACATTAACTTTCAAACAGTGAAATTTTGAAAATGATGTGTCTGAATGGTACAATGAATAGTTAAATAAATAATGCTACATGCAAATTACTTAGGTCTACAAAATTCTATGTCATGAATAAATGAACATAGTTGCCAAAACAGTTTCCCTAGCAAAATCACAACTAAGAAATTGAAAAGAAGGATGGAGGACACCAGGAGAGCACAGCCCATTGAATCAACTAAGCAGGACTCACATGGGTCACAGAGACTGAAACAGCAACCTTGGGGTCTTCATGAGTTCGCACTAGGTCCTCTGCATACATGCTGTGCTTGTTTAGCTTGGGGTTTTTCTGGGACTCCCAAGAGTAGAAGTGTGTGTATATCTGACCATTCTGCCTGCTCTTGGGATTCTCTTCCTCCAATTGGTTTATCTTGTCCAGCATCAATATAAGGGCTTTTACCTTATCTTATTGTATCTTGCTTTTTGTAGTTGTTTTTCATTTTGTTTTGTTTTTTTCCTTTGGCTGTTGTCTCTTGGAGGACTGTTCTTTTCTGAAGAGGAAACAGAGGGGGAGTGGATCTTGGAGAGAATGGAGGTTGGGGAAGGTCGGAGGAATGGAGGCAGAGGAAACTGAGGTTGGCATGTATTGCATGAGAGAAGAATCTTTTCATTTCCTTATCTGTTTGGTTGGTTTTTATTTCAGACAGGATTTCTCTGTGTAAAAGTCCTGTCTGTCTTCGAACTTGTTTTTGCAGAACAGGCTGCCCTTAAAATCATAGAGATCCTGCTTACTCTGCTTCCTGAGTGTTGGGTTTAAAGGCATGAGCCAATACTGCTCAACTGAGAAGAATCTATTTTCAATTTTTAATGACAGGAACTAAGAATATATGAATGAATGAAAACAAAATGGAGCTGAGTTGCCTTTGGAATAAAAGATGAATTATATATAATTTTTATGTACAAATGTTAATATATCTGTCTAGTTAAAGGCTACAGAGTTCTTCAATAAAGGGAAAGTTTGATAGGAGGAGAAGGAAGTGCTAGTCATGTGGGAATCAATGTGTGGAAGTTCAGAGTAAAGCATGCTTGTGCTCAATTTGCTTCCTTCTTTTTCAATCTGAGAACACAGATCATCTAACAAAGCTGCCTAAATTTAGAGTAGATATTCTCATCTTAATTAACCTAACATATAATCTCTTGAAGACATGCCCAGAAATTTTTCCAATGGTGATTATATATCCAATTTTCTGAAAAAAATCAAGATTAATCATCATAATGTCTTAAAAACAATTATAAATTTTAATATTCTTGCTTGTCTTAAAAAAATCTAATACACAACCATTTATTACATAAGCACTGTTCTACATAAATACATATATATGCATTTATAATAAAATTATTAAACATATATCTCTTATCACTTACTACATTTATGTACCAATTGTCTTTCAGATCCTAAAATAAATAACAATATTAATAGTCAATATTTTTAGTAATTTAATATTATAAATATCAAGAAGTTTAACAGAATAAATTTTATAAAATAAAACAAGTATATTACACATCATTTTGATTGCATTTCCGTTTATTTCTATATTTCTATAACTCATAGACATTTTCGTTTTTACTGCTGAGGATTACTCAAGATTGCAAAAGAATCTATAAATCTAATTGTTTTCACCATCTATATACAAAATTGTCATGCTTTGAAATCTTTCCCCAAGATGATCCATCATTTTGGAGTCAGTCCACAAAAGAAGTCTATGTTTAGAAGTGTTGAAGAGGATAAAATAAAAAAATACATATTTTATGTATTCAAATATATGTACACATTTTATAACACCTGCAGGGATTTTTCCATTACAATATGATCAAAGATTGCTCAATAGAGCAACAGTACTCCCTGGAGAATTCTGATATTGCCTTTGAAACAGAATGTTTTAAGTTGTGACAAAAAGCAGAAATAGGAAAAAAGAAAGAAAAAAGGAACTCTCTCTGAATGTAAAACACAAGAGAATCGGAGTTCTGAATAAACTGGATGGAAACCAATCCCCCAAATGGTCATCATTTCTTCAACTTAATTGCCCCACGATTTACAAAATTTTAGTCTACCCAGAAGAGTTGAGTTTATCTTTTTCACTTATAAAATGTTTTTCCGTTATAAACCTTGGGTTCAATTACCAAATCTTTCTGCTTTTTAATCCTATGTATTCTTTGTGCAGAAGAAAAATTTAGAGTGATAGATATCAAGCTTGAGTCATTACCAGTTATCTCTCCATTGCCAACACAAAACACCTGAGACAATCAACCTTATGATGCAGAACTTTATCTTGGTTCTTGGTTTCAGAGACTCCAGTCTGTGGTCAGTTAGCCTTATAACCTTTTTTCATGGTCAAATAGACCAGCACCCTGTGGGTAGGAATGAGTGAAACTGTTTGCTTCCTGGCTTAGAGGAAATATGATAATATAAATAGAAGTATGAGGTTCCATTACCTCGTCCAAACACAGCCCCTAGAATCAACTTCTTTTCACTGTCTCCCACCTCAAAAGTGTTCGTTGCTCTTAGCCAAGACATGAACATGTGTGCCTTCCAAGGTACATCAGTTGAGAACTGTATTGTTCATAGTTTAACTCTTTTTACTGTTTCAATTGCATTGCTGAAATAAAGTTAAAAGCCCTGCTTCAGTCTCCTTCCATGGATCACATATAAATGAAAAAAAAACAATGGAGTATGGCACAATAGTTTTTATGAAAAGAACTACAACCCCTGCATTCAAATACATTTTAAGGGAATTGTTTTTCTGAAAGATACAGAAAATTAAATTACTTAATAACTAAAAAACTAGGTATATAATTTAGAAAAGTCATGAAAGAAGTGATAGAAAATACAAATACAAGATCCAAAAAGAAATGCAAGCAAATGCCTAGGAGTTATATGTCATATGCTATCTGAATAGAGGCAAAAGATGCTTTCTTAGTATGCAATCAAGACAAGAAAACTGAAGGGAGGAGGGAAAAGGGCCAATTGAACCTGCCACCTCTTCCCAGAAGGCCTGACCAACCCAGCTGTCATCTGGGCCTAGATCTAGCACTCTGGGTCTATCAACCCATAGAGCTACTCTGTATGAGCTTCTAGACCACTAGAAAGAGCTGTGACTGCAGATCCAGATCCAGGAGCTTGTCATCACCAATGAAAGTGAAGATCTGCAGCATGGCTGCAATTGAAGAAGTCTAGATGATGGTGCAGTTTTTATGTTTTATTTTTCAGACACCTGAGGCCTTGACCTAGACCAATGACTTCTGGCCGTGAATATTTGCATGTAGAACTATATGGGCAACAAAATATATTAGGTGATGAGCTGCAGTATCCAAAGCCACAGTGATGAAAGAATTTGCAGTTGAGGGGTGGAAAGAATGGAGGAACGAAACAGTGCACAGCCTGAGCTGCTCCTGGAGGCCCTGTTGATGTCTGTAGTCTGTGCTACCTCCGGTGATCATGTTTGGGTCCATTTTCCTGCTGCAGTGCAGCAGGAGACTGTGCTGATGTCTGTTGCACATGTTACCATCAAAGGACACGTGGATTTCCATAATCTGTTCTGCCAATGGAGGCCATGTCAAGGTCCAGTGTCCTGCTGTCAGGGACCATATTAATAATGTCCATGGTCCATGTTACCACCAAAGGCCAGGCAGATGAATATCTGTGGTCTCTTCTGTTGCCTGAAGGTATGCTGATATCTGTGACCCTCACTGCCACTAGAGACCATGCTGAGGTCTGTGACATAATACTGTGACATATGCTGTGGTCTGTGCTATTGCCAGATACCATGTGAAAGTGCATGATACACACTATACAAACTCCTGTTGACTATAAAGGGCAAGGAAGCTTCTTCTACAGTGGTATGAATGACTACAGACTCCTAGTTGAGAAAGATATAAACAACGTTCCTGACAATTGTCACCTCCATTCCTCCCCAAAAGTAACAACAAGAAGCTGCTGTGGGACAATGGTTTTACTCTGTGAAGCCTTGGTTTTGTACCTGTTTAATAAAATGCTGATTGACCAGGAGCCAGGCAAGAAGTAAAGGTGAGGTGAGCAGGCAGGAAACAGAGGCAGGGTAATGAGAGCAGGAGAATTCTGAGAAAAGTACACATCAGTCTGCATTCATGACCTAGCCTCAGAGGAAGCAGGATGTGACTGCTTCGCCAAAAAAGGTACTAAGTTACGTGTCTATACAGAAGAGAATTATGGGCTAATATGTTATAAGAGTTAATAACAATCCTGAGATACCAGGCCAATCTGATTATAACTAGTATAGACCTCTGTGTATTTCTTTAGGGCTGAACAGCTGTAGGGCTGAGTGTGACAGAAACCCCTCTCAACAAATGGTGACTACGTGGGCAATTGCATCCACATAAAACTTGAGAGAGCTGGTGAAGTAATTCTAGACTGAAAAGAATAGAGTTAAGCATGTCTTATTGATAGCAGCATTTTCTCAGGTGGGCTCTGTTTGCTAGAGGCAAACACTCTCATTTAAATGAGGTTTCCTTACTCAGCTTTAGTAGCAAAACCATGCAGCTCTTTTTAGAGGTCCTGCCATGAAACATTTAAATGGTGTTGATGAAAAGTTGATAGCATGCTTTTTAGTGGTGGCAGGGAACTTGAAACACCATAGAGCTGTGTTAATAAACATTGCTCCTACCAGTACCTCTACCATGGAACTAGACTCTCAGAAAAATAAGAATAAAAAATATAAAAATAAGGAATGGGCTGGATCCAGCTTTCAAAGCCATGGCTTTAATCCTAGCCATATTGCTCAGCAAATTAAAGACTGATGTGGTAAGAAAAAGAGATATACAGTAAAGATAGATTCAAAGATGAAGAAAATGTCTAAATGGTTTACCCTGTATTTGAAAATATATGTAGGCTTAGGAGAGAAAAGAAAAAAGTATAAAGTCCTTAAAATAAAAAAGAAAGAAAGGAAAGAGTTAGATGTGGTGGAATACACCTTTAATCTCAGCACTTGGTGAAACATGAGGGGCCAGCTTGTAGGGGTTTCTGTCCTGCCCGGCCCAGTACCCCACAGCTGGCAAGTCCCAAAGAAAATCACTCACAAGATTCCATAAGATTATAAACTGATTGGCCCATTAGCTCAGTCTTCTTATTAACTAATTCTTACATCTTACGGTAACCCATAATTCTACTCTGTGTTAGTCATATGGCTTGGTACCATTTTCAGCTCTCAGCTCACATGTTGCATCTTCAGTGGTCTGGGCAGGATTGGCGGAGGGAGTTTCCTCCTTCCTAGCCTTCTCCTGTTCTCATTGCCCCGCCTATACTTCCTGTCTGGTTGACCTGCCTATACTTCCTGCCTGGCCAATCAGCGTTTTATTAAAATACACGATTGACAGAATACAGACAATTCTCCCACACCAACTTGGGAGGCAGGGGCAGGTGAATCTCTCTGAGTTCAAGGACAACCTGGTCTACAGAGTAAGTTTCAGGACAGTCAAAGATACACAGAGAAACCCTGTCTCAAAAAGTCAAAAATTAAAAAGAAAAAGAAAAGAAATACAGTTTAAAATAAAGTCACATAAAGATAAAAAATACACAGAGAGTATGGATACTATATATTATTGTGTTGTCTTTGAATTGTTTGATGACTGAGGAAGGAGCAGCATCTGATAAAAGATATTTGTTTATTAATGCTTCTGAATTAATCCAAGATAGGTATTTTGTAAATACCTTGACATTAAAATTGAAGTCAAAAGATATGTTACTTTGGAGAAGAGGTTTTGTTTTTGTTTCCACAGGAAATGAGAGGCCGTGGATTCATTCTAGATTAAGAAAAATAAGAATTATCAAAGAAGACCCCCTGAGAAATCTCTGATAGGAGCAGATGGCCCAGATGTCTGAGTTTTTCTTCCAGAACAGCCTCAAGACTGCTGGCTGATGATCAATTCTCACAGAATATTCAAGTCAAGACTTGACCATAGTTTTAAATTTTCTTTACGTCCTCTTGAGATTATCAGCATCCCCAATGAACAGGAAATAGCCTGGAAAACTATGTCCACATTCCCAGAAATGGACTATGGATATTTTTCTTGGTTTAGAGTGTTGGCTACAATTTGTATGGATAATGGTCAGGGAAAAAGCTAAACAATGGAGATTTTATTTGGAGTTACTGTTTTGAGTTAAAAAGTAGGGAGAGTGCTGTGGGACAATGGTTTTACCCTGTAAAGATTTGTTTCTTGTACCTGTTTAATAAAATGTTGATTGGCTAGTAGCCACGCAATAAGTAAAGGCATTGCAACCAGGCAGGAAGTAGAGGCAGGGAAATGAGAGCAGGAGAACTTTGGGAAGAGAACGAGTAAGTCTGCAACCTCACAGGAAGCAAGATGTGACTGCCTCGCTGAAAAAGGTACTAAGTCATGTGTCTAACACAGATAAGAATTATGGGCTAATATAAGTTGTAAAAGTTAATAGGAAGCCTGAGATACTAGGCCAATCAGTTTATAATTAATATAGACCTCTATATTTCTGTAGTACTGAATGACAGAAACCCCTATCAACAATAAGCTGTCAAAGAGAACCCTAAAAATTGTGATAAGAATGCTGAAGTGTAGCTCTCCTCAATAGAGGGATACTGACAGGTGTTGGGGTTGGGAAGGACTTACAATTTTTTTAAGAGGCTGAACACTGGGAGAATGCACATGCTCTAGTGACTACAACACAAATTGGACATTTTGGAGGGGGCAACAAGACCGAGGGAACATAACCTGAGAGGGCTGGGAAGTAAGGTTGATTGTAATGCATTATGTAAAATTCCCAAATAGTCAATAAAAATTTTAAGTTAACAAGAAAACACATTTCCCTGTCACTGATGAATCACACCTTGTGTGATGTTTTCTATCACCGTTTATAGCAACACACACACACACACACACACACACGAATATTCTTCCCTTTCATTGTTGAATAGTGGTCTATTGTGAATGTGTGACACATTTTATTACCCATTCATCCATTCACAGACATATTTTGATTCCATACCTTGATTATGTTCAATGAAGCCACAAAAGAATGACTATGCAGTTACCTGTTTGATGTACTGATCTCAACTTATTTAAATATATAGTTAAACTGATTATAAAACTGAGATAGTTGGATCATACAGTTCTTTTTTCTTTAGTTGTTTGAAAATTCCCCACACTATTTTTCACAATGGCACAAGTAAATTATTATACCTTCCCTAACTGTGTCTAAACAATATTTGTTTACATTCCCAAATACCTCTCATGAGTATTCTTACACATAGAAATAGAGTAGTTGTTATTTTTAAAAAATCTGTCAGGAAACCGTAATCTGGATTTGCTAAATTTTCCAACTTCCTTGAGTAAAATCAAGATTATTTCCTTCAATACAAGAAAGTCTACCAAACTTTTACCGTATAGAATCTTCATAATAGAATGGGCTAGAATGTTGGGACAAACCTTGAGCCTCCTCTTCTGTCTAAACATGAAGCAGCCAGCAGGCTATGATAATTACATCTCACACAACCATGGTGGTATTTTCATACGACCCACTCCATGTCTTTTGTTATTGAAAGAAATCCATGTTCAGGTAAGAAGGGAGCCCATGGAGCAAACACAGATTATGCAAGGGTACAGTATAGACTCCACACACCCCCAAAGATCCTGGAAGTAGGCAGGTTATACCAAAGATCAAAGTTAACTGCTGATAAAGCTATAATGACCAAATTATAAATTGGTTGTGGCAGGAAAAAAAAGTTATCACAAGATTACAGAAGAAAGCCAAGTAAGCATCATCCAAGTCAGGAAATTACACAGGTCCTTGGAAGAATGGATTTGGTTTAGTAGTAGTGGATCATAGAATAATGTCTCAATAAAATACATTGAACCTAGAATCCTAATGAAAAATTGTGGTCAATGAATTATGTACTTAGTTAAGTTAGTATATGTTATTAAATTAGATACATGAAACACTGAGAGTAAAAGGAGTTTACAAAACTTACTTAATTTAAATATATGTTAGAGAGCTATCCCAAAAGAAGAAGCTAGGTTTTCAAATACATATTTAAAAATCAGTATCTCATCCTTTTGTACTAATAAATTGCAATTTGAAGACATGATAAAGAAAAAAACTCTGTATAGAATAATAATAAATAGCTGACACAGTTAGAAATAAACTAAATAAGAAACAGAGCATTTACATAAAAGGAACCATGGGTCATTATTTAGTGACATAAAAGGATAACTAAAAAGAGAGTTATTGCATCATTGAATACATATTAATATTGAACAATCATAATCTATATTTTAATGCAAGAATTTACAATACATACTCGTATAGCTAATAATACACTTTATTTTTTTTTACTTCAAGGTCCTACTTATCAATGTATATAAAACAAATATAAACATTCTGATTATATTTTTACAGTATTAAAATTATTTTTCAACTAGAAGAAATACCTACTGGTTACTAAGTGACAACTCAAAATTGTTCTGAAGGCAGTAAAGATAATAACACAAAAAAGGAATAAAGATGTTGCTTGAATGTGACCATCATGATAAAACTATATTATTTTATTTAGTGACAAGAAAGGGAGAATTATAGCTAAGTTGTGACAAAATTATGTTTGAAGGTAAGGAAATAAAATATTGATGCCACAAACAAAGCATCATTTCATGGTATGGACCATCTTTAAATGTAGAAAATGGAAACCTCAATTATAAGATAATAGGCAAATAGTACTAAAGTATCTTGTAAAAATAATAAAGCCATCATTATTTTAAATATGGAGATAGAGGTAGAGTATAGGCATTCTTTGATGGAAGATATAGTCACATTCTTCTTTATCAGACTCAAGCTTAGAGCATTTCAAAAAACTTGGTCCAACTACCGCTGGCATTGGCACTGGAGAAGACCTCTGCATGCCTTATTGTCTCCAGACCAGGCACTTAGTGCCCTTTCTCTGGGCCCATACCTTAAAAGATCCTCTCTCATCTTCAACTCTGCCACTACCAGCACAGTAGCATAATGAGGAACACAGGGCAGAGCATCACAAGGTCAGCAAATGGACACCCTGGCGCCTGCTAGCTGTATGGCCATCAGCTGCTCACTTTACATCACTTAGCTTCAGTTCCTTTATTTTTAAATTAATTTGTGATGCTTCCTCTGAGATAAAAATAAACAAACATGTTCTAATGTAAAGTTGCCATAGAAGTTTCAGTCTTCGGTTTTGTGCTGGTACTGAGGGTAGATTCTAAAGCTTCATTACCAAATGCACGGTAACCTCCACCAAAACTTAAGCTCATATTTTTTATCAGATAGGATACGTCAAGTTTTATTCCAGTGAATTGAGATCCTTTACCACTCATTTATGATTGAGTTGGCACATTTTCTTTGCTGTAAATAAGCAAGCAAATTTGAGAAATAATTTATGCCAACTCGGTAACTCTCTCTTCTGTTAATTAATAGATGAGTGACCACAAATGATCAAGGGGCTGCCTCAGCTTTCAATTTCATGACCCTGGAGATCTGTTTGTGCTGGAAGTTTCCACCATTGGAAAAGGGAGACCCTCTACATATGAGTTCCAAGGCAGGGAGATTATAAAGAATTGTTCAACAAGATATAGGATGCAGTAAGAAAACAGAGCTCTACCTTCATTCCTTGGTTTCCGTCTCTGAATGTTAAAGCTAGAATGGAAATCATACCATATACTACTTTCTAATATAAGTACAGACTGTATTTTGTAGGAAAAACCCACAGCATCTGTGTTCTCTTCAAAACTCTGCCCACTGGGAATAATTAACTTCACAGTTTCTTTCAAAATTACCAAGAATGGAACTGTTGGATAGAATAAACTGTACACATCCAGTTCTGGCTAGAATAAACATACTATGCAGCCCTATTTATAAATCAGGCTTTCAAATGCTCTTCTTTGTTAATTGATGATAAAACTACCCCAAAGCTCAAAGAGGTCAGAGAAAGAAACAAAGAAGCAATGAAGTAAGGAGTCCACCCAAGTGCTGTGATTTTTCCTATTTTTGGTGAATCTAATAGGGCACATTCTCTCATATACCATTTAAGTTTAGTGGTCAAGCATGTACAACTTCATAATTGATGGGGGTATAAAGCTTCATGTTAGTGATAGATGGCTTTGATTTCCTACTCTTTTTATGCCTTGATATGAGTTAACTCTGTAACAAAGCTCACAGAGTCCAAATACTGGACTTGTTTCTCAAATAGAGAAGTATCGACAGAGGACAAGAAAGAGACTGCGATTTTTTCCACTGTTTCTCTAACTTCATCTCAGTATGAGCTTCAGGAAACATCCAAACGTGCAAAAGCCATTTAGAAAAACATTGGTCTTATTATCCTAGTTTTATATAGACTGCATTAAAGACTACTCACTGCCTGTGTTCCACTATGAAGTTAACAACTTCATAGATATCACAAAAGACAAAAACAAAAGGAGAGGCAAATCGTATATACAGATGTAGTACGTATTGCCTCCAGAACTAGAAGGCCAATAAGCATTATGCTTCCTTATTTGATAAAGGTAGAACAGAATACCAGAACTTGCTTTTCAATAATCTAAACCAGAAAAATCATAGAAAACTGAATGTCACTTCCCTGATGTTACAAGACACTGTAAATTCTACTGTCTGGCCATTTCATCTTCTGGAAATTTTGTTTTTGAGATTTTTAGAGTATTTATAATTTCCTGCTTTTTAAATCCTATTAAGATACTAAGAAGTGCGACATTCCTATTCCCTGTATTATGAGAAAATACACATTGGTAGTAAATGCAACTTAAATTATAATGATGTCTTACTCTTAATCAAACATGAGCTACTTGTGAACATTCTTATTAACATTTACAAAGAAAAATTTTATAAATAGCTGTATGTAAAATATCAGAAACATAGGTGTAAATACCACAGTTTTCTTAAAGAGCAGCCACAGTTGAAGCCATTGCCTTCAAAAAGTTCATGCTAGTCACAGTCATTTCTAAGACTGACCAAAGGGAAGGTGGAATGAGCATGTTGTCAGACAGCACCCTGTGAACATCACTGCTTAGTGATGTGGGTACCAACCACATTACTTCCCCTGGGAAGTTATTTTTGGTCTTACATTGTGCAGAACAAGAGAAAGAAAACCCTAATGTAAGTGGTGGAGCACACAGCCATTTCAAAAAGCCTCCACTCTTCTGTCTCTCAACATAGCCTCCTTATTCCATGAGAGAGAGGACTAGTGTGGGATGTTCCACCCACCAATTACATCTGTTCCTCTATATAACCAAAAAGACAGCTCTACAGAACTAATGGGCTATAGGAGATGAGATTACCCAAGGATTGTGAATTTTGGTGATGTGCACTGGGTTTTCTCGGGACTTTTTTCACTCACACGCACTACTCAATGCTACAGCCATACCCCACACTTTGGAAGAGTGATTAGTTTGTTCTCTCTCGTACTAAAACAATAATTATCTTTTATAGATTTTTATAATTGCAATTTTATTTATTCTCTGTATCTTAAATGTTTTCTGATAGCTGCTTTTGATTATAAATTACACATAAATGCATTGACTGAACAGAGTAGTTTCATTTCTTAGTTTCATTTTTGTGGATTTCATTTTTGGAGTTCTGCTTTGTGGATACATAGCAGGGGATTGCCTGTTTTTTGAGACAGAGTGTCATTTTGTTATTTAACCAGGCCTGTAATTCAACATGTAATCCAGACTGACCTTGAACTCAGACTCCCTATACTGGGATTACATATATGTAGAGTAAGGGTATATGAGCAGGGTTTTTGACTTGTTATTTATTGTTCTTGTTGTCTTTATTGAATCTTTGGAGGTTTGACAATATGCACTCCAATTTTGTTCACTTCCCGGTACCCTCATATTCTGCCCATCCCTGTTGCATCCCCAACCATGTTTTTGTGATGTGCACCAGGTTGAAACAAAACAAAATAAACAAGCAAGAAAACAAAAGTAAGAACAACAAGAAACAATAAGCCAAAACAGAATAAAAACCACACCAGAAACAGAATATCTCTGCTCTTCTTTCTCTCCTGACTTTCCATCACCTCTTCATCTCATCGGTCCTGGTGGCACTGGAGGCTTCTGTGTGTCATATAGTGTACCCCGTTGTCCCATCAACTTGAATAGCAATTCTTCATTGCACAGGTCCTTGGTCTGGTCCATGGCCTCTAGGTTTTGGTACACCAAACTTCACTGGATCCTCACTGGATCGTCACCGGAGCTCTTCTGGAGTATCCTGTGTCTTGGAGATCTTGCAAGTATCGTTCCATAGGAACAATCCCTTCACAAGCTCAAGTAGAACCAAGAATGGGTAGATGCTGCAGTGGGTCAACCCAAGGTCCAGGTGTGGGCCTGGGTGTTAGACAGGCAGGTCAGATAGAGCAACTGAAACCACCCACCCTGGGTGTGGTGTCAGAGTCAGCTCCCTTTTATGCATGTCCTTAAGGTAGGTGCATCCTCACCTGGCCTGTGGTGAGAAGTAGGGGCCCTCTCTCCCCAGTGTAGGCGTCAGTTGTCTTGCTGTAGTGGCTAGCGAGAGGCAAGTTCAGCTTTCCCAAGGAAGTAAAAGGTGGGTCTTCCTCAGGAGAGCACTCTGATTACATCTAGAATGGTTCCTAAGGTCTCCTGACGTGACACTGGTCACAGACATCAACCCAGATGCCAGCAGCAGCTGGACCATGGACCCAGACATGGCACTTGGCAGCAGCTTTGGCCTGGATGACATCCTGGCTCTGGTGGAAGGAATGGCTGCTTAGGTGGGAATGGTTCTGGCAGTCGTGTCGTCTCTGGACACCGCCAAGGCCTTAGATTTTGGTCCCAACCCTGGGCCTCTATATGACTATTAGTAGCAATGCAAGACCTGGACTTTTGATAAAACTATATACCACAAAATGGTCCCTAGCAGCATCTGAGGGTGCATGTCACCACTTCCCCCAGAGACAAAATGGTTCTTGATCTTGGGTGTCTGCATGGCTTTTGATGTTAACAGGAACATTGGACATTAGCACAGGTGAGCAATTGTCTTTTAAAACAAAGACTAATTTCAATAAAGAAGATGCTTTTTTCTCATTTGGCAACATCCAATCCTTTTCTGAATATTAACAAAAAATAAATAGAGGAATGTGTGGATGAGTCTAGAAACTCTACTCAACCCATGAAAGAAAGACATCTATGGCTCATTACATCAAAATTTGCATGACTTTTAAAATTAATTCTTTATGCTTTTTCAAGGATGATAATTTTCAAATGCTGTGCATCAGCAGAAATGCATAACCACATGGGGCAGAGTGCAGTCAGTAGTTGAGTGGTTGCCTTCAGTGCAGTAAGGAGTATTGAGTAATTGGAGTGCTACGTTAAGAACATTTCTGTACACAAAACTGGCTTCGATTGGAAGCTCTTCTCTGAAAATTTAGGTGAAAACTTCTTATAAATATTAAGAGATAAATACCATAAATATCTGAAAGAAAAGTATGATCATATGTTTGATTTGTAGGTCTTAATTAGCTTGTCCAAATAACAACCTATTTTTGTATAAGACCTCTTAATACCACTTACTGTATTATTATGCCTAGGAACAGAAGTATAATTCTATTGTCATCATTTACTTAGAAATATGTTCACGCAAAAATGTGTTTGAACATAACCTGTATTATGAAGACACAAAAAATGAGAGTTTAATTTTTAATTTTCTCCTTCCTTTTTTTCTACCTTATAAGCAGTATCTGCATGATGCTGACTTCTTGAGACGATGTGACTGACACTCCTCTTGTATTGACTAACACTGATCTGACATGGAGCAATGCACAGCTTGAATTAAGCACATTTCTCTTTTGGGTCAACGATCACAATTTACATTTGCAGTGCTCTGAATATGTTATGTTTAAATACATAGACAGAGTGTCGGCTAGTTAACTTGTCAGAGCATCTTTTTCTCAAGTCTTTCATATTGCTTCAAGACAAGTGCTTTTCAATGCCAAAATGGATCTGAACTTCTCCAAATAGCTCAGTTTTTTCAAATTAAATAGAATAAATCTGTGCCATCTGGGCTACTTTTATGTTTTGAGAATTAAAGAAACTGTTTTGATATGAACATTTCAGAAACATTTTTCAAGATCCAATTATAATTTTCTTTTAAGTTTGTAAATATCTTTTGATACTGTTTAAAACAGAATACTGTACAGCACTATATCAAGACTTAATGTGTATGGAGTAGAGCTGATATTATTTAATATAAGAGTTCTCTAGAAACAACAGCCTCCCTTTTTATCACAGTCTTATCAAAGACTTTTGACAAGCGTCTTTTCTCATCTAACAGCTGGGTTACTTTCAAGTTAAGTGTATCAATTAATAATTATACAAGACCCATGTGACCGTTTCAACAAAACACTTAACAAAAATCCATAATCAAACACAATTCTGTCAAGATAACATTTGGACACCAAAGCAATTTTGTCTTAATAGATTTTTACCTTTCTGCTATTTATAACATAGCATTGTGATCACTTGCTAATATAATGATCTTCCTGACAACAACTATGGAGGTATTGAATTCAATATTTATCACTGTTCATTGAGCCAAAGTAAAATAATCTTCGGAAAATATTTCTATGACTTTAAGACCATTGTGAATACTTCAGCAGTATACATTTTATGAGTTTTGTGCACATTCATTCTTTAATAATCTTTTCTTATATATTTGGAGAATTCCCGAGCTGATAAAATAATGTTTTTAAATTCCATGCTTTATTACCCCCTGCTGTGAAAATTATTAGAAAGAAATGTAGTGAGCGAAAACTGCTGGTAGCAAACACACTGCGGAAGCTGCCGACTTGTTGTCACCACACAGTCCTGATTCCCATACCCGAACAGATGACCTCTCAGACTGTCATGTGTTTTAAGAAAAAAATTAATTACTTCATTCATTTTTGCATCTTTTAAATAGTTTATAACAGTGTTAAACACGTAGAAAATGTCAACTAAATATTGTGGATGGCATAATGAATAAATTAATCAAAGTGAAACAAATATAATGCCTTCCCAAAAAATGTTCAGTTCACGGAAACCTAGGTATAAGTAGTATAGCAAACTAATCTCCTGACTAAAATTCTAAAGATTCCAATTTTACTACTCATCTAGAGAATGAAATCAGAGAGTTAAGAGTTCTGTTCCAGTTTCAGCCATCAGGGGATGAGTGGCAAATGTGATGACATGCCATTCAAGACTGTGTAAGCCACTATGCTGAGGACAGGACTTCATCGGTTAGCCAATCCCTTGTCAAGAATATTCCAGTGCTACTGTTCTTCTCATCATTAATCGAAATTGTATTTTTATATTAATGAGGGGATTAAAAACAATACCACTTAACAACTTTGGTATAAATGGTGGTCAAGTGTTTTTCCATAGCTTTGGAGCCTATCCCGGAATTCACTCTGTAGATTAGGCTGGCCTTGAACTCACAGAGAGCTGCGAGTGTGCCTGTCTCTGGCTCCCGAGTGCTGGAATTAAAAGTGTGTGCCACCGCCTCCTGTCTTATTTAATTATTTTATATTATGTAAAATTACATGAAATATTATTTTTCCCATATATCAAAAACAGTCAAATAAACATAACAAATATTTATGTATCATATCATTTTCATTCATTTTATGGAAGGTATATAAATTTTATAGGAATTTCTTCAGGTTTTTCATAGAACTATTTTACCTCTTTTACTGCATATGTCTAAAAGCTGGATTTCAGTATGCTATATACAGAGAGCATCTCAAAGTATTTCACGATGTTCATCATAGTGTTGAATGTAATGACTAGAGATTTTGTCAGTGAGTCCTGGGATTGATTATTCCAATCCAACAGTACATCCTCATTTGGGTCAGAAATCCATTCATGCAAAGTTACCTATGTGGGATCACCTTCACCCGAAACTCCTGTTCATTAATCATAATGGAGTTTCCAAGCTCATCAGATGGTTCTTTCTACCTTACCCGAGAGTAGTGGCATTGTAATAATTTTATGTTACCTTGATCAAGTTCTGATATGGACATAGTCAATAGGACTTAAGGAAATTGTAAAATGCTTCTAAAAAGATACTGCATGCAAAAGAGAGAATGGTCCTTCTCTTTTAGGGAACATGGACCTGTCTTATGAGAGAGTTGGAATCACATATGGTAAAACATATTGACTATATCATAGTCAAAGACAAAATCTTATAAACAAAAGTGTAAATTTATCTGTGATTCCACAACAGAACAGAATGAAAAATCCTTGAATCGACTTAATTTGTCAATTTGTTTTGTTTTGTTTTACTTATGAAGGTTTCTTTTCAAGCTTTATTTTCTCTAATGCTATCTAACAACTAATAAATATGATTTTTAGAGTGAGTATAGAAAGACAGATATAAATTTTCTGAATTTATTTTAACAGTAAGCTAATCATCCTGTTATCATATTTTTCATAACCAGTTTCCTCTTTGACATTATGATTAATGTGAATTTTAATATATTCACTTAAATTTTAAAATCACATTTTTAAAAGTTTGGTGCATTCAATAACATTTTCAAATAGGTTTCTTTTACTCTTGAACACAAGACTATAATTGGATCTTTTTTTCAGTAGTCTTTGTAATATATTTTTGTGAAGTCATTACTCAAAATGTTTTGACATGTAATACTGTTGGAGTTTCTTTTACTATTTTTATTTTAGAAGTCTTGAGTCTGTGAAAAGTTTAATTTATCAAAAGGTGATAAACATATATCTGTCTTTAATCTCTGAAAATTTATGTAAATTAGACATACTATATGACAGTCATAACATTAGGTCTTGTAAATTTCACATTTAAAAGTGAAAATCCATGTACTTACAAAAATTACAGTAGCCATCTTCTATAAAGCATATATATTTCATTTTAAAGAGACAGGTGTATGTAATTTTAATGTCACCCTCAGAATCACCAAAAAGTACCCTGGCAATCAGTGGAAAGGTTTAATAGGTTTTCTGTCTTGTTCTTAATTTGCTGAAATTACAAAATCAATACTTTCAGTTGTAGCTGCAGTTACCCGTTTTACTGCTTTAAGATAAAGTCTACAAGAAAGTAACCTTCACTTTCAATTTGTAACAGAGACCGTCAGGTTGTTCTTGGCCACTGCTTAAATAGCCTGTTCTCTGTCATCCTATATAAGATCCTCCAAATGTGGTGGGGGTCTATTTCCTGGGTACTACGTGCCGACAGCAACTGTGGTTAACATAAAGCCAGCAGAAGCTCTGAACCTGCACTGGCTCCATCCTCTTTCTGTGTGCAGTGTGCGCACAACTTTGGGCCGTTATTTCTTTCCTTAAAATTCGTCCTTGTTCTCACAGAGATGTTTCAACTCTGGACCTTAGGCTGGCATCAAATACCCACAGACTCTCTCCACCTGAACAAGAAATCATTTCTTGCAATCTGAACTCTCTCTTACCGTCAAGATACTTGTGACAAGGGAACCTTCCTGCAACTTTCAAGATAAGGAAAGCCTCCCCAGCTCAAGCCCAGGTTAATACAAAATAGACAAGAAAATACTTTTCTAAGATTTCAGTTTGGAAAAAAAATCATAGATCAGTTATCTTAAAATGTCAAAGATATTGAAGTGACAAAGGGATTTTTAGTATTTTTAGGATTTCATTTCTTAAGAGTCATAAGCCTCCATATACATTTCAGGTTTGCTACTGAAAGCAACTCGATAACATTCTTATGCCATTGTCCATGTGCTCGCTGCAGTTCACACCAAAACCTTAGTTCTGTATCCAAGAGAAGGCGAGCTGAAAAAACTTTTTTCTTGTATTCAGAAACATTCTGTTTCTGACTATCTCTTAGAAAAAGCCAACCAAGCGCAGGCGAGCTCGTGACTGGGCTTCTGTGATTCCTCTGCTTTTTTTTGTTTTTTTCTCATCCTCTTCTTGGCTGCAGATGAACTTTCTCACTTTGACCACCTCCTACTCTCTGTGTTTTGAGTTAGACTGTTAGCAATTAACTTCCACCGTCCATTCATCTTCTGAGATGACTGTCAGACACTAGGGAGGAGGGGGATCCCCTCAGATGACTGTCAGACACTAGGGAGGAGGGGGATCACCTCAGATACCTGCTAGACGCTAGGGTGGAAGGGGATCACCTCAGATGACTGTCAGATACTAGGGAAAAGAGGGATCACCTTGGATGGCTGTCAGACACTAGGGAGGAGGAAAAAGCAAGAGAACAGGTATAGTTTAGTTATCTGGTACATTTTGCTTTAATCTCTTTACAACAGATACTAGCTCTTTAGGAGAATGATGTCTTAGTTATTTACAAGTATTCAATACAAACATTGAGTACACACTGAAGAACTCATAATAATGGGAATAAGTAAGCAAAACTTCTTTACACTTAAATAATTACAAACTTTTAGTAAAAAAAAAGGTATAAAAACCAATAAGAAGTTTATATTTGCCAGCTTTAAAATGTACTAAGGATTCTGCTTAAGAAGGTAGACTCTTCCATAGAGCATGCTTTCCTGTAAATCACTTCTGCTTTACTGCATTAATTTAGACAGTGTTTTTAAACTGATCATTATGACTGAGTGTAGATTTATCATTTCCTCCTTCTCCTCTCTCTCTCTCTCTCTCTCTCTCTCTCTCTCTCACACACACACACACACACACACACACACACACACATGCACGCACACTCATGCATGAAAAAGTTTGGTTGTTAACAACTTCATTGGTTTAATGGAATGAAGTAAAGTATAAGTTTGAGATATGCTGGGTAGATGAGAGTATACATACCTAGATTTACTACCATATCCTTCAGTTAGCCACATATTAATATACACACTGCATTGTAAATTAAATTGTATTTTTTAAGAAAGACTAGTGTTCATAAAAGTTTGATAAAACAGAACTAGAATGTGAGCATTGCTACTCTAGCAACATCAAAAGTAATTTTGAACGTAGGGAAGTTGATTTACCGACTACCCTGCAATAAACAGGCTGGCATCTCCACAGGTTCTCATCTCTGTTGTCCTGTATTCTTGCTCTGACTATCTGAGGAAGATTCTTCATTTTACATTAGAGTACATCATATGGCTCCGTTTCCACATTTCAACCAACAGAAGCGAAAAATGGAATTAAAACTGCCCACAGTTCTTTACCTATCCCTGATGCAGTATTGTATTTCCGGAGAAACCAGAAATTAAAGTTTTTATTCTGGGCAACCAAATACTGTGTGAAAGACCCAGAGATGAATGACTTGTAAGAAAGAGAAATGGACAGCTATAGAAAAATTACCACTTTGACACATTAGGTAAATTTATCAGAACATAAAAGAAGTTAGATTTTAATGCATTCACCAAAGTGAGCTCAGCGTTATGTAGTCTTCCCCTTCTCTTTTGCTAACCTGGTCAGTGTTTACAGAGTGTCACATATTCTCATGGTCTGACACTTGTACCACCATCTCTTCTATTCAGTACAGGTTGCCCATGGACAAAGTGACTCACTTGTGAGTCATTTAGTGTACTCCAAGACTGGGTAGTCAAGCGTCAGAGGACTGTCTCTGTGGTTGTTTCTGGAGTTCACACACAGCCTCTGCCATTGCGCATCTTAGAAGGATGAGTTATAACAGCCCTGTGGGAAGATCTCAAGCCTCCTTGAAGGAGCTGTACAAGCAAGCTGAGAAGCATACTCTGGAGGCCCCACCCCATCTCTGCTAACTGCACAGGCATGAGACCGAAATGCTCAGTAATAACCAAAACTAAGTTATACTAAAGACAAAAATTTACAATTAAAAGCTTTAAATTTTCTAGGAAACCAACCAAATGATTCTCAAATGTGTCTCCTGTAAGTCAGAAACATTGTTATAAAATAAACAAAAGGGCTGGGCTGCAGCTCAAATGTTTGAGCACTGATTTTCTGTCCAGAGGACCAGGGTTCCAATCCCAGTACTTGGGCTGGTGGCCCACAACCATCTGTAACTCCAAGATTAGATGGTCTGATCCCTTCTTCTGATGGTTACAGGAATTTCATGGACATGGTACTACACAGACATACATACAGGCAAAACCCACATACAGATAAATAAACAAAAAATAATAAATAAATAAAATCCTTGAGAAGTCAAACTTCTAAGAAATGTATTTCTCCTGCTAAATACACCAAATCCACGTAATATTTATAAACTTATTTTCTAAATTTGGGATCTGACTACATGAAAATCTTTAATTTTTAATTGTGTGTGTGTGTATATGTGTGTGTGTCACAATGCACATATAAAAAATGGAAAACAATTTCTAAAAGTTTTCCCTTTCCTTTCAAAACGTGATTTCCAAGGATTGAACTCAGGTCAGGCAAGTGCCTTTCCCAACTGAACCACCTCAGCAATCCTTATCCTTTATATATTTTATGTATTTTTGTCAAATACTTAGATCTCGAAATATTTTACAAGGATACACAGTCCTATCAGGTTGTCAAAACTGGTAGAACAAATATAAAAACTCCAGAATTAAGGCCAAATAATTGAACCCAGACAGTATTATTGATGTTTCATAAGTAATATTATTTTTAACTGCACAGTCAGAAATGCATAATCTATAGTTTTTACTGTTATATTCTATAAGACATTAGGATATAACTGCACATTGATTTTTAAAGCAAAATTTTTGAAACAACTGCATGCTGTGTAAGTATTGTGCCATGTTCCCTAAACACTGTTCCCCTCTTTTTCTATACATTTCCCAGTCCTAAAAGAACTAGAAAGTCAAGGTTGTGTTGTGAGGTTTTTTTAGAAACATGCAGCTAGAGATGTTTGTACCTGGCTTCAATCCCAGCACTCTGATGGCTGATGCAGGAAGTTTAATAATAAAAGTCAGTCGCAAATGTACAACAAGAACTCATTTTATAAAACCACAAACAATACCCAAAGATTTTCCATAAACAAATGCACAAGCATATTTGTAGGGGGTGAGTTAGACACAAACCATTTTATGCTATTGTTTTGTTTTGCTTTTCTGCATAAAAATTTCCTCAAGCTAAGTGGTTTTGAAGCAAACAATTATTATCTCATTGAGTGTTAGGGCTTTCATTCAGTTTAGCTGGATCCCGTTCTCACAATCATGGCACTCTGACCTGAAAGTGCTGAACAAGGGACCAAATTTCATCTTGAAGCTCACTCGATGGTGACAGAGATTGGCTCCCATGGCTAAAGAGCACCATTCCTTTTGCTTCTTGTCCAGTTGTTCTTGATTCCCAGGGAGTCCACTCCTCATGCCTGTCACATTCCACTCTCTGTAACCATCCTCAAAATAACGTTGTCCTTCAAATCCAGCGGAACTACTTGTTCTCTGCCTCCCTCCTCCCTGCTCTCCTCTTCTCCCTCTCTTTCTCTGTCCCTCTATTTCTCTCTCTTTCTTTCCCCCCATACACTCTACCCTTTCCATACCCTCCCAACATCCACCAAATAAACTATTTATATCCAAGCTCTCTCTGCATGGCATATCTGCCTGTCACTTAACCACAGAGGTCCTCTGTCTGCCTTGGGATCTGCCAGGGTCACTCGAGCCTTCAAACATGATCTTCTCTGATATGATTCTGATGTAATCATATTCACACAGGATAGACAATAGTTTTAGAACTCATAATCAACTTATTGGAAAATTAATAATATCAGTGAAATCCCTCTACCATATAGTATAACATGGTGAACAGATGGATACATATTTTTGTTTTATTTATTAAAAAACAAACTATCTTTTATCATTTTACATAAAAATCCCAGGTACCACTTCCTCCTACAGCCTACTTCTGTTCCTCTATTTTCCCCCCAGCCTACCCCCATCCATTCCTCTGAGAGGGTTAAGCAGGTTGCTTTGAGGAAGGTCCAAGGCCCTCCCTACTATATCTAGGCTGAGTAAGGTATCCATCCAAAGAGAATGGGTTCCAAATAGCCAGTACAAACAGTAGAAATGAAGCCTACTGCCACTGCAAGTGGCCTAGCAGTCTTCTCTACAAGCAGTCTACAGCTGTCGCTCACATTCAGAGGGCCTACTTTTGTTCTATGCTTGTTTCTTTCTTGTTCAGCTGGAGCTGGTGAGCTCTCAGCAGCTCAAATAAACTGTTTCAGTGGGTGAACCTATCATCTCTTCACCCCTCCCCCCTTTCCCTCCTCTTCCCCTACAATCCTCCCTTCTGCCCCTACACCTAGGTTTCCAATTTTGTCAGGGAATCTTGTCTATTTCTCCTTCCCAGGGGAATGTAAATATGTTTAATTTAGGGTACACCTTGTTACTTAGCTTCTCTATGGTTGTGAACTTTAGACTCGTTATCTTTAGCTTGACAGTTAGTATTCACTTATGAGTGAGAACGTACCATGTTCACCTTTCTGAGCCTGGGGAACCTCATTCAGAATGTTTTTTTCTAGCTCATATGGGTGCACTTTAAAAGTTATTAACCTGATAGCTGCATTCTGATATCTTCCTGTCCAACTAGTTTCACAGGAAATATGTAAGAACTAAATTTCACCATTAATCAGCTACTATAAAATAAAAGTAGAATTTTGTAACCTGTATAGAAATCAGGCTGAGCCTAGTAGTGGTGGTACACACATTTAATTTCAGTACTCAGTGAGGTAGAGGCAGGTGGATCTCTATGAGTTCAAGATCAAGTCCAGCCTGTTATAAAGAAAGAAGACAAAAAGGCCTACTGAATAGGAAGGGATCTTCACCAACCCCACATCAGTCAGAGGACTAATCTTCAAAATATACAAAGAACTCTAGAAATTAGACATCAAAAACCCAAGTAATCCAATTTAAAAAATGGAGTACAGTTCTAAACAGAGAATTCTCAGCAGATAATCTCAAATGGCTGAAGGACACTTAAGGAAATGTTCAACATCCTTAGCCATCAGGAAATTGCAAATCAAAATGACTTTGAGACACCATTTTATACCTGTCAAAATGGCTAAGATCAAAACAACAATGAGAGCTTATGCTGGAGACGGAGTAGAGTAAGAGGGACACTTCTTCACTGCTTAGTATGAATGCAAACTTGTAAAACCACTCTGGAAATCAGTATGACGATTTCTCAGAAAATTGGAAATCAACCTACTTTAAGACACCTCTCAAGCAATACCACTCTTAGGCATACGTCCAAAAGATGTTCATTCATACTACAAGAACATTTGTTCAACTATGTTCAAAATAGCATTATCTGTAATAGCCAGTACCTTGAAAGAACCTAGATGCCCCTCAACCAAAGAATGATAAAGAAAATGTGGTACATTTACATAATGAAGTACTACTCAGTGATAAAAAACAATGACTTCTTGAAATTTGCATGCACATGAATGAAACTAGAAAAAAAAATCCTTAGTGAGGTAACCCAGACCCAGAAAAATGAGCCTGGTATGTAAACACTAAAAGTGTATGGTAGCTATAAAGCAAAGGATAACAAGCCTACAGTCCACAGTCCCAGTGAAGAACAAGGAAAACCCTAAGAGAATCATATCTAGATGCCCCTGGGAAATGGAAATAGAAAAGATCTCCTGAGAAAACTGAGAGCATGTGCTGGGGGCACAAGGGAGAGCAGAAGTAGAGGGAGAGAGAAGAGGTGGGGAAGAAAACCTGAGGGAATGGGAAGTTGAGATGGGAGAAGGACAGAGACTGAGAGCAAGAAAAGAGATATCTCAGTGAGGGAGCTATTATAGGATAGCAAGAAACCTGGCAATATAGAAAATCCTAGGAATTCACAAGGATGACCCCAGCTAAGACCTTAAGCAATAGTGTAGCAGGTGCCAGAACTGACCTTGCCCTGTAGTCAGATTGATGATTATCTTAAAAGTCACCATGGAACCTTCATCCAGCATCTGATGGAAACAGAGGCAGAGACCCACAGAGGAGCACTGGGCTGAGCTCCCAAAGTCCAGCTGAAGAGTGGGAGGAGTGAGAATATGAGCAAAGAGGTCAAGATGGGGATACCCACTGAAACAGTTTACCTGAGCTAATGGCAGCCCACCAACACTGGCCTGATAGGGGAGGAACCAGCATAGGACCAAACTATGCCCTGTGAATAGGAATGACAGTTGTATGGCTGGGGTAGACTTTAGGGCCTGACAGTGGCACCAGAATTTACCCCTACTGCTTGTATTGGGTGTTTGGAATCCATTCTTTTTGAAGGAATACTTTTCTCAATCTAGACATAGTAGGGACGGTCTTGGTCCTTCTTCTAAGCAATGTGCTAGACTTTTTTGACTCCCCATGGGAAGCCTTACCTGCTCTCAGGAGTGGATGGAGGTGGTGTGGGGGAGAAGGTGGAGGGAATGGAAGGAGGGGAGAAAGTAGGACCTGGGATTGTTATGTAAAATGAGAAAGAGAGTTTTTTTTTAAAAAAATAAATCAATCAAAAGAGAGAAAGAGAGAAAGAAAGAAAAAAAGAAAGAAAGAAAGAAAGAAGGAAGGAAGGAAGGAAGGAAGGAAGGAAAGAAGGAAGGAAAGAGGAACTAGGCTGACACACTCTAGTTGAAAATGGTTCATGTAAAATGAGGATAACAATGTTTATTTGTATTTGGAAAATTTTTCTCTAGCATTTTTTAATATTTTTGCCTGCTAGATGACTCAAGAAGTTGACACAAATAATAATTAATCTATTTTACACATTTTCAGGTTCTAACTTTATTCTTTTATTGATGTTGTGTTTATCATTTAGATTGTATTTTAAATACAACATTTCTCCCTTCCAATCCCTCCCTCCAAAACTTCCCACATACCCTTCCCACTCTCTTTTAAATCTGTGTCCTTTTTATGTCAATAAATGTTATTTCATATATATACAAGTATATATTTATATAAGTATATGTATTCCTAAATATAACCTGTTGAAAACTTATGCTGTTCCTCATATGTGTTTTCAAAGCTGACCATTTAGGCACTGGATAACCTACCAAGAGGCTCTTACATGGGAGGGGCACCTCTCCTGCTCCCAGATTTGCTCAATTGTTTGCAGTTCTTTGTGTAAGGTTGAGGACTCATGGGCCAGTTTGACGCTTGTTTGTGTTCTTTTTCGGCTCATATTATTAGGAGTGATAATCTCTGGGGAAGCTCCTCAATCCTCTGGCTTTTATAATCTTTCCAACCCCTCTTCTATAATATTCCCTAAGCCTTAGCTTTGGGAGTGTTTTGCAGATTTATCCATTGGTACTGGGCACTACAGCTCTGCATATTTATTGGTTGTCATTTTCTGTGGTGGTCTCTAACTGTAGTAAAGAGAATTTTTCTTGGTTGGGAGTGAAGACAACTCTTATCCATGTGAAAAAGAGCACTTGTTTAGGTTGTTATTGGGGATTATGATGCTTTTGTACATCAGTGGTTGTAGACTCTTCTCCAATAACCATTAATTATCTACGCTTATTATACAAGGAAGATCCCTCCTGCTGATCACGTCTTAAGTCTAGTTGGTCACTGCTTAGATATGCGAGCCACTAGAGCATTCTTAGTGCCATCATGCTATGCCGGTTGTTAAACTATTTCATAGGTGTTATAGCTGGGTGGGACTTTGGCTGCCTCCGTTTTTAAGATGCTTGCATGGTGATTTGGGGTACCATGAAAATTAGCCCTCAGGCTGGGAGAGTTCAGGTCAGTTGTAGCTCTGGGGCCTCTAGTGTCTGTTTCTGAACTGTGTAGGGACTTCCTTTCCATTCCCTTGCCTTGGTGGATAACCAAGGGCAATGAAAATAAGCTGTATATTTTCTGAGTCTTCTAAAGATCCCTGGCCAACATAAATGTATTAATTCTGATTAAGGTGGGTATATCTCCAGTATTGTAGCCTATGATCCTTAAATATTTACCAAAATACTATTTGCATTTAACTTTTTCCTATATTCTAGAAACTTTTATAATGTTATTTTCTGAATTGCCAACTTGGCTGAAGACTTAACTCTTTCAAATAGGTATATACAGAGGCAAAAATAAATACTTTAAAAGAGTTGTATGAACTATTTTAATTGTATGCATGTGTGTGTGGGGAGGGCCGCAACCACATTCTCCATTACAAGATGGCGCTGGCATCCAGCCTCACCGCCTGGTGAACAAGATAATGTGTGCCGCGTAATTCTTGCTGGCAAGACAGTAGCGCGGGGTATCTGGTGTCAAAAACCCGAGACGCCGGGGGACCCTGACCATTGCTCGCACCACTGGAGACCCCTTGGACACAAGGAAGATTCAGAACTGCAGGTCTGTATGCTCAGAGAGGTATGACTATTCCTGGACTTTTTGATTTGGGGCTTGACTTGTCTCCGCCTTGGGAAGGTTTCGTAGAGGCCTTGGTACTTCTTTTAGCAGTTCTCTTATTTTTTGTTTTGGGTTCACTTTGGAATTGCTTAGAAGATGAATCCTGCCAGGCGGTTGTTGCAGAAGGACAAAATGTATTGGAGGAAGTCCAAGATAGCATGTCAGAAACTGAGCGCAGTGAGAGGTTGGGTGCGCGCAAGAAAAGGACAGTCCCAGATAAGAAAAAAGGACCCCCCGGTGGTTCTAAGAAAATAAAAATGGGGGAGAAGACTGACCTACAAGGTCAAATACTTTCTGATACCAACAACAAGAAAAAAGGAAAGAACAGCAGTTTATATCCTCTGCAGGAGCTCGAAGCTCTGCAAATTGAAAGTGACCATGAAAGTGAGCATGAGAATGAAAGTTCTGGCTCGGGAGAAGAGGTAGAAGAACTAGATACAGAGGTGGAGGCAGAATTAGAAGAAGAAGCGGCTAGATATGAGAGGGAAAGATATCCCCATAATGGGGCACGGTCTTCCAGCGGTAGGGCCATGAGAAGGTTATCCCAAACGGCCCATCCGCCTCCTTATGAGCTGCGCCCTCCCCCAACCGCCCCTCCGGCGCCTCCTTATGAGGAACGCCTTGGGCCAAAGACTTTTTCATTTATCCCGGACAAGGTCAAGAGAAAGTTGCACCTGGCCTTCCCCATTTACAAAGGGGAGAACGGGCGGGTGCATGCACCTGTAGAGTACAACCAAATAAAAGAGTTAACAGAGTCAGTCAGGAAGTATGGAGTGACTGCTAATTTTACCTTAGCCCAATTGGACAGATTGGCCTTGACTGCCATGACTCCGGCTGACTGGGAGACAGTTATAAAAGCGTCGCTCGTCAGCATGGATCAATATTTGGAGTGGAAAGTCCTGTGGCATGAGGCGGCCCAGGAACAGGCCAGAGCTAACGCTCAGGCCTTAACTCCAGAACAACAACAATGGACTTTTGACCTCCTTCGCCGCTGCCCAGACAAACTATCCTTATGGCGCCTACGGACAGGTAGCCGATACAGCTATAAGAGCGTAGAAAGCCTTGTCAAAAAAGGGAGAAGGGAGCACTCCGCTCACCAAGATTATACAAGGGACTCAGGAGCCTTTTTCAGATTTCGTGGCAAGAATGACAGAGGCAGCAGGACGCATTTTTGGCGATACTGATATGGCCACGTCACTCATTGAGCAGCTCATTTTTGAGCAAGCCATGCAGGAGTGCCGTGCTGCCATAGCCCCTAGGAAAAATAAAGGGTTACTGGACTGGCTCAGGGTCTGTAGAGAACTAGGAGGACCCCTGACGAATGCAGATTTGGCTGCAGCCATCATGCAGTCACAAAAACGCCCTTGTAAAGGGCCAGACAAAAGAGTTTGCTTTAAATGTGGGAAGCCAGGACACTTAAAAAAGGATTGTAAGTCATCAGAAAAGGAGAGAGCGCCTCCTACCCTTTGCTCGCGCTGTGGTAAAGGTTATCATAGGGCTGAGCTCTGCTGCTCCGTTAGGGATGGATGTCCATGGCAAGATCCTCCCACCATTAGGAAACCCACAGACTGGTGGTCCAAAAAACGGGATGATGGGCCCTCGGTACCAGGGCCCCCAAAATATGGGAACAAGTTTGTCAGGGCAACGACCGAGGGACCCTTGGAGGCAGAACAAGAATGGACTTGCGTGCCTCCACCGACTTCCTATTGATGCCCCAAATGGGGGTACAGCCCATCCCTGTGCAGCTGCCTGAGCCCCTACCCCCTGGAAGCGTGGGCATGCTTTTAGGGCATGGCTCGCTTACCCTACAGGGACTGATTGTCCACCCAGGCCTTGTTGATAGTCAGCACACTGCTGAAATACAAGCCCTATGCTCTTGCCCTAATGGAGTTTTTTCCATCAGTAAAGGAGACAGGATAGCTCAGTTACTGCTTCTCCCGGCAGACATCCACCAGAGGCCCGAGAATAAATTAATGGGGTCAACAGGACAGGATTCGGCCTACTTGCTTGTTAGTCTTCAAGATCGACCCAAACTGCCCCTTTGGGTCAATGGTAAATGCTTCAAAGGCATTTTGGACACAGGTGCGGACAAAAGTATTATCTCATCGTGCTGGTGGCCACAGTCCTGGCCCATTACCGAGTCATCTCATGCCCTACAGGGCTTGGGCTACAGTGCAAGCCCCACCATTAGCTCCACCAGATTAACCTGGAAAACAGATGAAGGGCAGTCAGGATATTTTACACCATATGTCCTCCCTCTGCCGGTCAACTTATGAGGAAGAGACGTGATGCAGGGTATGGGATTGACCTTATCTAATGAATATTCATCTCAGGCCCAAGATATAATGATAAGAATGGGCCATAGGCCAGGAAAGGGCTTGGGTCGCTCCAAGCAAGGAATATGGGAGCCAATAAATTCTAAGCTTAATATCAACAAGCAGGGCCTGGGTTTTTCCTAGGCGCCACTGGGGCAGCAAGGCCCATACCATGGAAACCAGAGACCCTCAATCAGTTATCTACCACAGTGGCTACGGCCCTGGATCAGCAGGCTACCATAGATGCATCTATTAGAGGTGGAATAATGGTTCTTAATCAAAGAATTGACCTAGTGCAAGAACAGGTGGATATCTTATGGCAGCTTGCCCAATTGGGCTGTGAATGGAAAACTCCAGCCTTATGTGTGACCAGTGTACCATATGAGAACTTTACAAAAGTGGCTAACCTGTTCCGAGAATTGTCTTTGCATCTTGCAGGAAATTGGACCGAGAATTTTGATGATTTGCTGTCCTCCTTGAGATGGTCCATCGTGACAATCAACTCCACGCGAGTGGACATAAGCTTGGCCGAAGGATTCCAGTCCTGGATTATGTCCTTCATCTCCTACTTCAAAGAATGGGTGGGGGTGGGAATGTTTGGAGCAGCCCTATGCTGTGGAATAGTGTTTCTCCTCTGGATGGTCTGCCAACTCAAATTCCAAAGCTGTAGGGACAAACTAGTTATTGCACAAGCGCTGGCTGCCCTGGAACTGGGGCCTCTACTGATGTGTGGTTATCTATGCTGAAGCAGTAAGGTGTATGCCAACCAGCTCCTGCACCCCTAGGACAATGGTCCATTGCACAGGGTGGAGTGCTTGGCTTAGCTAACCCTGAAGGTAGTCGAGCTGAAGAGCATCGCACAGAGAATGGCCCTCTCTGAGAGATATGTCGCCCTGCATAAGGATTTCCTGCCGTATATTCCCTTTCCCAGAAAAATGGCAGAGGGCAGGCCGGATAAGTTCCAGTGTCATGAACCTAGGAGCAGATTCCGTGCAAGCCCATTATAATGTTTCCACTCTGGGAAGTGCGACCTCTATCTTTGCCTTCTGAGGGAGTTGCCTTTCTGCAAAGAAGTAAAAAAGGGGGAGATGTGGAGGGCCGCAACCACATTCTCCATTACAAGATGGCGCTGGCATCCAGCCTCACCACCTGGTGAACAAGATAATGCGCATGTGCTTGGTTACTTTCCACTGCTGCGTCCCTGCCTACTCCCGAGGCGTCATATGGGTTGATGGGCAGCGGACCAATCCAAGAGTGACACGTCCGAAGCGAGGACCGTTTCCTATTTAAGGGATGGGTTCCCCTCATTCTGGTCTCCGTTTTGTAAGCTTATGCTCTCTCTCTCAAGACGCATTAAAGCTTTTCTGCAGAAGGATCCTAAGTATGCCACGTCGTTCTTGCTAGCGAGACGGTAGCGCGGGACATGTGTGTTTGTTTATGAAGGAGAATGAGCGTGGAAGTGCACATGTCTACAAGGCAGAGATGTCTTAAATCCCATGAAGTTGGAATAACAGGTGGTTGTGTGTTATCTGACATAGGGTTCTAATAACTAAAATCTAATCTTCTGCAAGAGCAGAAAATGTTCTTGATAACTGAGCCGCCTCTCCATGGTTTAAAACAAATGTTTGCATTAACAAATTTTACTGGGAAGTAAGAAACGTGTAGTCTGAGTAGCACACAAGTACCTTCTAAATAGCATATGCAATTTAAAAAAATTTAAAAATAAGAATGCTACTCTATTTCAAATTTTCAGATACTAAAGGTAGCATTCAAAGTTTACAACAGACACAAAGGACATTGGTAACCATGTTCAGTGGACACTACTAAAAATATACAAGGTATAGAGTTAACATAGGTATCCACCACAAAAAAATATTAGTAAAATAATATGCCATGTAGATGTGGTGGAAAATTATTCAATAATTTTCTAAAAGAGTGAAAAGTTGTCTTTTATGCAACATAAATATGCCTGGAAAGTGTTCCATTTAATGAAGCTAGCTACATAATTAAAAACAAATACTACATGCTCTCACTTATTCATAAACCTAAACAAATGACATCATATAATTAGATATAAGATATACATAGCAGGAGGACAAAGGAGAGGAGTTTTCAGAAAGGTCATTATCAGGTAAAATAAATTCAGATAAGAAATAAGGTCCAGCCAGGCAGTAATGACTCACACCTCTAATCCTAGCACTCGGAAAGAGAGGCAGGTGGGATCTCTGTGAGTTTGAGACTAGTCTGGTCTACACAGTGACTTTTAGGAGAACCCAAACACAGAGAAAGCCTGCCTCAGAAAGCCCTAGGAACAGGTACCTTTAAATGAGAAAACACCCCTATGTTTAGACTATGGGCAAGTCTATGGTACATTTTCTTGATTGTTGATTCATGTAAGAAGGCTCAGTTCACTGTGAGTGTTGTTAACCCTGGGCTGGTGATTCTGGGAACTACACAGAGCAGGTAAAGCAAGCCATGTAGAGCAAGTCAGTAATTAGCACTCCTCCATGGCTCTACATCCTGCCCTGACTGAGTTTCTGCCCTGGCTTCCTTCAGAGACAAAGTATGACTCGAGAGTTGCGAGCTTTCCTACCCAAGTCGTCTGTGGTCCTGATGTTTTGTCACAGCAATGGAAACATCTATTTGTGAGCTTGATTACAGTTTCAGAGGGTTAGTCCATGGCCTTCCTGGTGGGGAATGTGGAAGTCAGCAGACATGGTGCTGGATCAGTAGCTGAGAGCTTATAACCTGATCCATTGGTGGGCAAAGATGGAGACTGAGCCTGGTCTGCCCATTTGCTGTTGAATAATCAACTGCTGTACTCTTCCCTAGGTAAGACTATTTCTCTCACTTTCAGCATTCTTGAGCTGCCTGTAGTTCTTGTGTATGTATGAAAGTCTACCACCACTGTCAATACACTTTGGCAGATCTATTAATATCCTGGAAACTTCTCTTGGAAACGGACTGAGACATTTATCAAAAATTACAATCAATCAAACTGGAGAGTTGTGGAGCCCAGTCCCAAAGGATACATCTACAAAACAAGTTCTATATCTAAGACTTAGGAGCATTGTAGAAAAGAGGGTGGAAAAATTGTAAGAGCCAGAAGGTCAGGGAGTGAATTTGGGTCTGCTAGTCATATCCGGAGCTATACCCATAAATTTTCACCAACATGTCTGCCTAAAGTTAAGCGGAACATTCTTTTTCATGAGTGGCCGTGTCCAGTGAAACAAAGCAGATAGAAAGGAGAAGGATGGGAGTTAAAGTTTTTAAAGAGGGAGGCATGAAGTCATCAACACACCTACTAGATTGTGCATCCGTGGTGATTTCAATGAAACATGCTGAGCAACGCTCGGAACCAGGAGCGCTGATGCTCCACTTAGTCGTTGACTAGATTTGTGCAGTCCTTCACTTCCTCTTCCTGCTCATTTTCCTACATTAATATGTAAGCAAAGGGCTTCACTGTTGAATAAATGCTTATTTCCTTTTCTAAATAGTGAGTTGACGTGTGTATGAAGGAAAACAAATAGATACTGTTTGAAAACAATAAGAGAGATGAAAATTGGAATGGAATTAATAGAAACAAGTCGAAAGTTGTCGCTGCTTTTCAGATATCAGGTCATCAGTGTGTCATGTGGTAGAGCAACTTAGAGGAAAGAGGAAAAAATATGCCTTTGGAATGTAGTTTGAGTACCAGTAAGAGGACAATGGCTTTTAAACACTGCTCCCACTGTTCAAACCAGCTTCATTCCTACATCTCCCTGGCCTGAGCATCCACTTGTCTTTCCTAGACATACTCTCAAGGTACAGTGTGACTCATGTCCCCATGTTGGTTTCCTAGGACACAAATATGAAAAACAATGCTATTCGTCTTTGAAAACTTCATGTAAGTATAGTGTAATTTAGACTTGCAAGGAAAAATTAATGTTGTATTTTTGGGGAAATTCTCAATATTTATAAGTAAATATCAACACAAAACTCTGGCACCAGAAACTGTAACTTAACATTTTTTTTCATTCTTGCTTAGTAAAATCCAATGTAAACCATCCAATACCCAAGAAGTCTTGGCACTTAATTGATTTCTATTTTGTTGTGGTGACTTTCTTTATATTCTATTGTAGGGCATGCTCTTTCCTAGAAATGGAAACAATTTTTAATAGTATTTAGGGAATGTAAATGATAACTAGATGACCATATAACTGCAAAGAGGAAAGAAGGGGAAACCACACACATCCACACACCCAAACACACATACATCATAGACACATTTTTTTTAAAAAAAAAAAAAACAACCTAAAATTGAACCTTAAAAATCTGTCATCTCTCTGGGGATCTCCTCTTTAACTTAATTTAGAGCCTACCAAGCAAGCAACATCCTTGCAGCACTGCCATGCTCGCCCCATCTCTCCCAGTCAGCACCACTCTTACAAGCACTAGCAACAGCATCCAAGTTGTACCACAGGACTCTGCTTTCCTCATTTACAAAGGATCTGCCTGTGTGAGGGGTAGATCACAAATTCCCTTTCAGTTTTTCCTAAACATTGGATTATGGGCACTGTAGACATGTTGAGTGGGTCTACTTCCTGGTGCCATGTTATACATTGTTTTGGATTTCTCTGTATCAAAGGTCCCTATGTTTAATTTTTGAAAACCTTCTATACCGCATCAGATTTAGTAACATTTTAATTGCAAGAAGCGTGAAAAAATCATACAGAGAGATTTATTTGATAACAGTCTTAATGAATCAGGAATGCCATTGTAAAGCTGTATACTGAGAAACATTCACTAGACCCCTAATAAGCTTTTCTTTCATATTTAGAATCATAGCTTGCCTCACTGCTTATTCAGCTAGCTCTACTGTGTGCGAGTGCAGTCTGGGACCTGCTCTCCATTAACCTGCTACCCCAGGCCCACTGAATGATAAAACTCCAGTTCAGATGCACTCTATAATACATGCAGGCAGTTCTAATTCTAAATTTTCCATGCCCTTTCTGATTGAAAACATAAAATGGCATTAATTAATAGTTTTTTCTCTATAACATTGTGAGATGTTTCTGGAGCTCACATTAAATACCTAGACGTACTCAGGACTGGAAGTATGATGCAATGGAAAGGTCAAAAATGGTGGAACATAATCTATCTTCAAGAAATCATAATGTAGTTTGGAAAGTAAAATATGAAAAGTAAATAGCAATACATTCATCATGTGTAATTTCACATGATAACAGATTATCAAAAGGTTACCCAGAGTAACCTCCTCCGTGAATCAGAGAATAACTGCCAAGACAGTTTAGATACAGTCAACCGTTAAGTCAGCAGAAGAGACAAAATTTTTCTATGGGCAATGTGACAAGTAAGACAGAGGTACCACCTTGTGAGTAACTAATTCAGCCAAGAAACACAAAAGTTAAATTGAGAGACCTTACATAGCAAGCCATTTTAATTAGCATGCAGAATAATGGGCCTCACAATGATATCTTCATCCATGTGCAACAAGTGTTTCGTTCATATGCACCACCGCGCCACTATGCTCTTTGCTGTTTTTGCTCCCTTCCCCAAACAAAATAATTTTGTTTGCATTTAATAGAGAATGGAGAACTTTGGAGTTATTTTAGCCGTGAATGCCGACAAACATCTAATGATGTGAAGCCTCGGGAGCATGACACTAGCAGAGAAACGAAGTGAGGGTCTCCCGCAACTTGTTCAGGGACTCAGCTGAGTAGTGAGAATGCAGAACCATGAACAATTTCCTTTTTCTTTGAACTTTCGTCTTCTTTACTCTTTGTGTCTTTCACTTCATGCACCTTGATCACTTTCATTTCCTGTCCCTATGCATTCAGTCTCCGCCCTTGCAGCCACCACCCCACACACCAATAAAATTTAAGGACAGAAAGTACAGAAAAGCGGGAGAGGGATCTTGTCATGGAAGCCATAGGGTGACACGGCGAGTCACACAGTAAACCCTGTCCACATATATGTAGTCGCCAGCTTCCATTGCAAGGTCATTGCTCTGGTTCGAGGCCTCTGGCTTCCACTGCACTATCGATCTTGGGCCCTCCCTGGAACTCCTCCGGTATATCCTGCTGTTTTGTTGTGTAAATCATACAGCTTTGGGACTGCAAGACTGGACGCTTCCTGTGTTCCAGCAGATCATAGACAGGTGGATGTTGGAAGGGGCAACCCATAACTCTGGTTCTGGTTCCGGGTAGTTGCAGAGTTGGTCAACCTGCCAGCAATGAGCAGTTTTCAAGGAATACTTGTCAATCACTTATTAACTAGGAAAGATTCAGAGAATTGGTGGCAGATGATGTAATCGAGTTGGAAAGACCATGGCACTCTTTGCGTGACTTGGCTGAGCTATTGAGGGAAGGCACACACACTCAATCCTGGAATCCCTGATACACGCTTCCACTGAAAGTTGGAACACGAGACCAGAGATAAGAGAAAGACAGGTCCCTTTCTTAGAGCGACAGCACAGAGGCCGTGCTGTCCAGTGACAAGTAGGAAATCTCAGAGACAGAAGTATGGAGGGGTGAGACGGCATCACAGCCTGTGCAGAGCACACATCAGTCATCTGAGCAGGTGGCTACAAGAGAAATTCTGCCAACTCTTCATCCCTGTTGCCTCGGAGATGGTCACCTAGGAAGACAGCGAGTGAGTTTCTACAGTGTCGATGAGTTTCACAAACTTAGTGCAAAAAAAGTATATTTTCTAACTATGGAATTCAAGGCTTCAAGAAAATATGAGTGATGGGAAAATGTAAACTTTCATGTACCCGGTGTCATGCGGGAGGCAGATCATCCCACAGTAACTGCATTGTGAATTATGTAACTGGAAACTGTATTTTTATAGATAGAGCCTTGGATAGTAATGTACAAAAATTTGAAGATTCTAAATAATTGAGTATTGGAAAATTAGATGATTCCATATGTGATTTAAATTTAGTCTTTAAGAGATTGCTACGACTTAGAATTGAAGTCTTTAAAGCAGAACAAAAATTTCTCTCCTTTACTTTATTTGACGGACAGATACAATTTTACAAGTGCTTTTAAAGAGGTCCTTAAAAAGTGCATAAAACATATTTAATGTACAAGTATTTTTAAAATGATTGAACTATTCTGTGAAAGGGAAGGATAATAACTGTTTTATTTTTCCAAAATATATAATTTAATTAAAAAATTAATCAGAAATACAACTTTATCCACTTTATATTATGTTTAATATGTTCCTAATGAACAAAATTATCAAACACTATTTTAATTTACTTATATTCAATGGACATTAGGAGTTTGTTTAAACGCATCAGAATTTTAAATCAAAAAATATTAAACAATTACTCCTAAACATTGATCTATTTTTTAAGTGAAATGGACAGAACATCATAAACCTCTGGACGTAAGGGATTTTTCTCTTTTCAGGGCAGACATTGCCATAATAGACTTGCTAAATGCATGCATTTGATATAAGAAAATTATGGTAATGTGACATTCCTACTACATGATGGAATACTCTTTTAGATAGTGAAACATATTAATAACACACATGATAGAGTTCTTTTTGGCTCTTGACATTTAGAACCAAATTTTTCAAAGGTTGTCCTTATTTAGAACCAAATTTTTCAAAGGTTGTCCTTATTATGCATATATACAGTAAGCATAAACCATACCACACTGTGCACGCACACATACACACACATACACACACACACACACACACACACACACACATTGCTTTTTGCCTTAGTCGAGTTTTGCACAACAAGTGACTATAATTTTCTTTTAAAACAAGATCCTTAAATAAAAATCCTTTTTGTATAATTATATGGAGGGACATAACTCTTAGATGAACCTGTCTTCCTCTGTGTTATAAATATTGGGGTAAATAAAGATTAAACAGTTAGTCAAAACAAAACATATTGTTATCTTCTCCCTAACATACATGAAACTGTATTTACTAGGAATCTATATATGTACTTGTATGTTTTCATATAAATTCAGATATGAGGGTTTAAACAACACTTTAAAGGTATCAATATAAAAGGCTGTGTCATCAGGAAGACTGCCCTAGACTTTAATTGACTATTTGAACCCATTCTCCACAAAGATGCTCTTCTATGCATACCATAGAGCATTTTTCAGATGTTTTTAGGGATTCAAGTCATTTTCTGAATTTTTAAGGGCTGAAATACAGTATAAACCTCAAAAATCACTGCTTTTGAGTTCAGAAACTTACCAATCATGGGTACGACAGTTCTGGGAGCTTGGTGATAAATACCATCCTAGGGGCAGGAACAATATGAATGAGCAACATGTTTGACTTTGTAGAACATTTTTAGATAAAGTTACTCCTTAAAAGAAAAGCCAAAAATGCCTTATCGAAGTTAATAGATTGATTTAAATACTCACATCAATGTTTATGTGAAAATGAAGAGGCAGGTCCAGCTCAGTGACAAGGAGTCCCACCTTGGAAGGTGAACTACCTGAATTTGTTTTGTTGGGGCTTCCTTTTAATTGTTATTAGCATGCACAATGTAAACATTTAAATTTTCAAAACAAGAGCTACAGATGATCAAGCAGAAGCTACTTGTTTATAAAAATTATTATTAGCATTTAGAAATAATACCAAATTTCCTTATTATTATTTTAAATTGTGTGCGTGCATGTATACATGTGTGTGTGTGTGTGTGTGTGTGTGTGTGTGTGTGTGTATGGTGTTAGAATATTAACATTTGAGTGAGGGTGCAGACGGAAGTTGGAGGGCTCAAATCTCCAGGAGATAGAGTTACAGGAGATTGAGAGTCACTCGATGCTGGGATCCAAATTACGGTTCTCTGCAAGAGAGGCTTACTGGCTCTTAAATCATGGAGACATTGCTCCATCCCCGTAAATGGCATTCCTTTGCTAATGGTATATACCTACCCCAAATAACTGTACAGTGCATGAGATATAATTTAACAATATCATGCCAATTTTGCTAACTATAAAGATTAATTTTTCAATACAGGGCCTCACTACATAGTCCATGCTGGCTTTGAACTTAAAGTGATTTTGTTGCCTCAGCATTTACATGTTGCAGACATACATCACTATACAGACCTAAAAAATGCTAAAAAAAAAAGGAACAAAAAAGCCACAAAAATCAAATAGCCCTGCGTAATTTCTCAACCAGTTGTTCACTGTTAAACTGATACAATACTATCTTGCTTGAATTTTCTTATCCAAAGTAGGAATATGTAACTTTTCTCCTAGAAATTAAAATTACTTTCTAGCAAATTCATTTGCTGTTTTTCTGTTTTGTTTTTGTTTTTTGTTTTTTGATATTTGCTTCTTTTTTATTTACTTATTTATTTTGGTTTGCTTACATTAAGGATATCCATGTCTTCAATATGCTTGCTCCAAGTTTGGCCCTCATTAAATTGTTGTTTTAACCAAAATACCTCTGCAGCAAGTAAATTGACCTAATCCTTCTGAAGAAAGTAGAATGGAACAGCCATGACAACCAGGCAATGCAAGAGATGACCACATATCCTGAGCTTCCCAGTCTGGTGTGATGGGAGATCATCTGGTAAATGGGCACACAGTATTTCAAGATACCAGGGGAATTAGACCACTTCTTCTACCTGCCACTAGTAATACAGTAATATAGTCAGTAAATATATTCTTTTCATATTCTGTTTAATCTTTAATGTTTCATCCAGTCCTTTTATGGGAAGATGTTATTCAAAGGTAATGTAGAGTCCCAGAATGTCTACAAGCCTTTTTAATTTTTTCACAGTGACCAAGGTCAGGAGTTGAGCTCATCAACACTACAACCCTGCACAGATTGACCTCTAAAGCAACTCCACTTCCACCTACTTCTTCCAGACCTACTTCTTCAAGGTCACAGTAGGACTGTCCTTCTGCTGGCTTGGATCTCCCCATGGACAGAGTCTATAGGAATCTTTATCAATAACACCAGCAAGAACAATCTTTTTGGTAGCTACATTGACATCAAATCCAATCATTATATCAACCATTGTACAGTTCGGGAGTAGCTGGAATTTCTCCAGTGTTTCAAAAATTGCTTATGTAACAAGACTCTTGATGCTCACAACATGTACAGCAAAACAAAATTTTGTAGCAATGAGGTTCTCTTCAAAGCATTGTGGATCCTTAATAGCATCATTCTGAAAGAATATCTCCACTTCCAGTGAGTAAAACTTATACCCCTCTTTTACATAAGGGTTCATTTTGAGGAAAGACGCAGTTGCTATTCTTTGGCACACCCATTTAGTTGGAATCATTTCACAATGAGGTGCAATCAAAGTGATCTCCTTACGTTTCCTGGTGAAAGCAGTTTGATACCAACTTCCTGTTACAGCTGAAAGATAGTGGAAATTTCAGCTTTGCTTCCAGGTAGTTGTTTCTGGATTCATTTCTTGCTATAATCTGGTCATATTAGACAGCAGGAGGACTCTTCCTGACCTAGGAATTCATAGACTTCTTTGTCCATTTATCAGATACAAAATGGTGTTTTAAAGTGTGTATATCAAATTATGTAATAATTAACACATGCCTTACTTCACATGTGCCTATGTCTATGTGGAATCTATAGAAGTTGGTCTTGAAGTAGAAAGAAGCCTGGTGCTTTCTGGGGTTGTGGAGTTGCTGGAGATTTGAATTCATCAGTCAGGTGGAAAGATTTAAGTTCAAGAAATTATTTTTAGAGCACACTGACAGTAAATAATGGCAATACTTTGCATCTTTGAAAAATCTGAGTATTTGCTTTTGACCACATTTATTTTCAATTTTGTATGTTATTGTATCTCGTTGCTCTTAAATCTCCTCTTAAAGGGAAACCATTAGGATTTGTTTGTACGTTATAGCAAGCATCACACTTGCATTAAATGAATTCCATGGGATGGATACATCCACAAAGTACTTGGTATCATAAACATATTCAAGAGCAAAATGTGGCAAGGTGAAGTGGAAGTCACACACTGAAATTCCATTGCCTTACTAAAAAATACTTATTTTATAACAAGAAGCAAATTTAACAATCGCTCAGCCAGAAAACTGAGACATATCTCATTCCATTTGATTCTTAATCTAACAACTCATTACAAACTTCAGTAATGCCAAAAGTACCTGCTAGTTTTTAATTACAGCTCGCCACTGTGTGGCCTCACCTTATAAAATCACTTCCTTAATGTTCAATGAATTAATTTGAGTTTTGTTGTAGACTCCATATATTTAATTCACACACTATTAAAAATAATTATCATGAAGTCATGTGATTTAACTCTTGCTGGAGAAATAACATGACAGAAAGTAATCTATCAGCTGTTTCTCTGACATAAATAGCAAGGCCAACAATGGAAGACTTTCCCTATTGCGTTTGTAACACAGGAACTAGCCAGTAGGATGGGATATCATGACTAACCATATTATCATCCTTCCATGCTAACATTTCATGTTCCTAATTCTCAGTTTACTGCATAACTATAAAGTAGGGTGATTTGGTTAGGTTCAGAACTCAATTTTAATTAATTAGCAGTGATTTTGGAGAATCTTGGGCTGAGCCTCATTTTCATACTTTTCATTTGACTCTGGGGAGAAGGGAGATGAAGTGAGGGCACAATTGGTTCACATCTTTCTCTTCACTTCTGTGAGACTATGTGAAGAAATAAGCTATTCTGAAGCTCTTCTGAAAATAAAATATTTAATAATGCTTTTAAATGCATCTTTTCATGTGATGAAAAGATAAATACAATATGATGTCACTCGCTAAACAGCAATGTCTTTACGTATTAAAAATCATAAATATCCCAAATACCTTGGTTTTTATTATATGGCCAAAAAGAATTTTATTTTCAGAAAAGCGTTTGCTCTGTAAATTTATGTTTTCTCCTCCAGAGAAAACTGAGTAGTATGAATACAGGCTGTTGGCAGTCTTGGATCTCTGATGACCCAGGAACTTCTTGAGCACAGAGACCATATCCTAAATAACTGTGGGTTCCTACATGGTGCCTGAAATAAGTGGTACATAATAATAGGAACACATTAGATTATTGAATAGTACCTGGCCCATACAACATGTGATATATATATATACATATATATATATATATATATATATATATACATATATTTAGCCTGCATGTATGCCTAGCATCATATGAGTACTTGGTGACCACATAGACCAGAGGCTATAAGATCCCCTGTCTTTCTGAAAAGCCATTGACAATGACACTGGGATTGTTTCCTCTGCATATACTGGATTTTGCGGATCCAGTCTGTCTGGACACTCACCTTCCTGGACCTGGAGGGAGGGGGAAGGAACTTGAACTTCCCACAGGGCAGGAAACCCTGACTGCTCTTAGGGATGGAGAGGGAGGAGGAGAGGGAGTGGGGGGAGTGGGAGGGTGGTGGGAGGAGGGGCGGAAATGGAAACTTTTATAATTTAATAAAATTACTTTCAAAAAAAAATTCCCTGAACTGATGAATGGCTGTGAGCTGCTCTGAGTGTGCTATGAATCAACCCAAACCATTGGAAGAACAGTCAGTACTCAACCACTGAGCCATCTCCACAGCCCCTCAAAAATATCTTTATCAAGTAGTGGTACCCACTACCACTCATGTTTTGACCTAGCTTTCTTTTCCTTGCCTTTTAAAGTCACTAACTTATTTTTAGGGTAACAATTCCACTTTGAAATTTCTCTTTGTTGACGTTGTGGTCTAGGTTCTCGCTGATGAATAGAGTACAGAGGACGATCACAAGGTCACCTCTCTTTGTACAGAGCACAGACTAGATTCCTTGGGAGCAGGCTTGGAGATGGTTTATAGTGTGGGTAGTAGATGATGTTGTAATGGACACAACTGCTTATCCTTCTGTGTTCCAGGACAGAAAAGAAACAAGTTGTCTTAAGTTAGGCCTTTCTTTAAGAACCTGCTGAAAGCTGGTGTCAATCTCAGGTGGTATTTACAGCAAGTAAGAAAGTAAATCTGAAAGTGATTGGAATCATACACCCCGCAGAGTTTACCACGCTGGGTTAAGAGCCAGAACTATATCTAGTGATGCAATGATCTCTTACTGATTAGATAGGAGCTTGCATATTGATAATCAAAATAACTTAGGTCACTATATTGTTTTTGCAGCTTTCTATCAAAATGTTTATGAACAATACAGCAGAGTCATACAAACCACCAAATCATATATCCATGTAACATATCCCACATTCTAAGATAAGGTCACACCAGTCATTAATCAGTTTTCAAGATGTGGAGAAAACTGTGGATTACACTGGTCTTCAGGGAGGGATGCATGGTCATGCAGCCATAGGGACTGAGATTCATCTCCTGATCCTGACTGTCTGGTGGAAGAGGTCTGTCTCTGCCCTTACCTCTACCCCAGGGACAGCATTTTCTAGCCTGTACTAAGTTAAAGTATACTTTACCAAGGTTCTTATTGGTCTCTCTTATGTAGCTATCAACATAGTAAACACATGGCTATTTTTCTTTCAGCTACTACCCATGACCAAGTTGGCAGTAATCAACAAAAACCATTTCTACCCAGTCAGCTTATATGTGCAGTAAAGACTGGATACTTAGCAAACATGTAGATTACATGAGGACTTTCTTATTAGTCCTACACACACATACACACACACACAATCCATAAAAAATATTGCATTGAAAAATGCATCATATGGATCCACCTAAGCTCTGCAATTGGTTGCTTGGTTTCTAAAACACCTTAAAATTTTGGAGTACAAAACCCCATATAATTTGATATTTATAAAGTAAAATTTTGCAGGAAAAAAATCCACTGATTGTTGCTGTTTGTACTAAAAGTCAAAATGTTTAGGAGTTTCATGAAATGTGTACCAATCAAATCATACTTATTGCCATAAGTTTTAATCTACATTTCCTCTATTTGAGATACTACTGACTGTATAAATGTAATACTCAGTCAATCACCAGCACTTTTAGTTTTCAATTAAGTTGTCATTTGTTTACATGTATGAAATTACACACAGAGACAGCGCGTTTCAAATTTTTCAATTCAAATCAGAGTATTTAGGTAACAGTGCCACCTATTGCTATAAAGTTAAAGTATCGCAGTTGTTAGTACTTCCTTAATATTTGATCCAAATCTTTTATTTTCTGATTGCATTTGTTATTCTATGTTTGTATGCTGATTAATATGTAATTTTAGATATAATTTTTAATATATATATGAAAAATTTAAATATATAATGTTCTTAGAAGCAATATGAAAATAAAATAATTTAGGCTTACATTTTAATTTCTGTTTTTAAAAGCTTACATTACAGTAGAGTATGAAGAAAATTATAACTAATATGTGCATAGCATCATCTAACATAAATAAATAGAATATAATTTTATCTGTGGTAAATTATATACTAACGCATTTCAGAAAATCATTGGAATACACAGACATAATTATTTTTACTGTGATAAAAGCTGTAAATTTTATAAGTTTTTCAATTTGGATTTGCATAAGAATATTTACATTGCAACATGATACATATTTTATTTCTCTCTTCTATTTTATGATAAGAATACAAAGACAACTGAAAGCATATGCTCATAGAAATTGATACCACACATGTTCACATATATTAATATCAATGCCTTTTTGAAGAAAGATGCTATTTTGACTTTTCTACTACAGCCACCTATTTATATACATGAACAAAATGTATATTTAATAAACAAATTTCTGTATATCTATAACCTTCAAATTTATAGTTTTATAATGTGATACTCTAATAATTTTTACTACTCATTAAAAATTTTGTATGGTTTCATATAATGGTTGTCTACAAAAGCTAAGGAAAGTTCTTGTGATCTCTAGCACCAACGTCTCCAATGAAGTTAAATAAAAGTAAAGCAGAATCAGCTTTATCTTCCCCAAAGGACCATGGCATAAAGTGGTAATTGTATTTTTGGAATTTAAAGATGCAGTAGATGAGAAAAAATGATTGAGTTTTTAAAATGCATGATACTCTCCATCCAATAATTATGAATACTATCGTCAATCCTGTATTCATTAATCTTATGCATATTTTTATGTGTTTTGAAATCAAAATTCCCTTCAGCTTCTGTAGAATCTTTGTAATTTAAAAGTGAAAATTATTTAAATCTATCAGTTACATCTTTCATCTTGCATTAGAATCCCGTTGAACTGTTTGTTGGTTGTATGATTATATAAGATGAAATAATATTTTTAGATCACCTGAACTTTTGCTATATTATTTAAAGTATTTGAAAAGTCTCGTAATGTCTAAATAAATGTCTGAAGAACTGGAGTTTAACATCACTGTGTGGTCTGTTTACTACACAGCTGAGCATGCAAAGATATTCAGCATTTGTGAAAGAGGGGCAATTATATTGTTAGTAAAATCCAGAATAAATCGTTTTCTTTGATTTATCAAATGATTAGCACCGTGAAAGGAGTATAATTAAGCATCTTACAGTTCGAGAATTCTGTTCACAGTGGTACCTATATGTAGGACCATCTTGGAACAGAATTCCTTCTTAACAGTGATTTAGAAGACAAGTTCAAGAATAAATGCATTTACCAATTTTCCTTTTAAAAAAATCAAAGATATTTTTGTTCTGTTCTCTTGTATATGATTATGGTTACTTAACTCAAATGAATATTTAAAGCCAATTCCATTTAAGTATAGATTGTTTTCACAAATAGGCTAACTGAAATACACAAGACAATATATATTTCAAAAGAAAGAAAGAAAAATGTAAAAGGCCTGATTATTGATTCATGTGATACAAAAAGAGGATATTTAAAATGTCAATGGGTACCACTAGCACTTAGAAATTCCTTATCTTTTGAAGGATTCATTACTAGCTTTCAACAGAAATATGGGAATAAAAGAAAAAGCATGAGCAAGGGAAATTGGGGAAAAAAATTGAACATTATCATGGGTTTCAAACCCAAGTTTATATAATTTAAATAAGCACATGAAAGATGCTATTACATTAAAAAGCATGCTTTACTATCAATAAAAATACAGAATACAAATGATATACATACAAGTATACTAATATACCCTAGTATGCTTAAAATAAAAATAAAATAGGTTGATATTATATATATAAGCTTAACTTTGCTTTGCAATTAAAGTTCAAGCATTTGATTGATTCTGCACATTTTGAATTAGAACAGCTATTTTATGTAAAGATCTTAATGTACATTTTGGGGTCTCTTTAATCCCTCTAAGTAATATTGTCATTGATATATAATTTAATGTGAGGTGAGAGAGAGTTAGGCACCTGGATCAAATGTTTAATTATTTTTCTTGCCTTCTCACATAATTTATGGAGAATACAGACTGAATCATATATAAAGAGGATGAGGTGGTTATACCCCAATCGCGAACACCATCACCGCTTTTATATCTTGGTTTTGACTCGATCATTGCTTTAAATGAGCATCACAAAACCAATGGAGCTTCAGTCTCCACATTTCCTTCCCATCATGATCATTTTCAATTTATTTTTTCGTGCATGTCATCATTTTAATGTAAATCTTTCTCTTTCTTTTTCAATGAAATGAAATGATTAAGTAATTCTCTCTTTTGCATGATTAAAGATGACGGATAAGCTTGGGTAGGTGGATAAAAATCAAGACTCCTAGCAGAGGCTGCACACATCACATGTCACAATCCTTCCAGCCTGCTCACTGCTAATGACATGAAAAAATTAGCATGTCTGTGGCTAGCCTAGAAAGAGTCAAAAGATAAGGACCCTATATTCTTCTTTAACTCAAATTTAAATGGCTTTCAATTTTTTTGCTATAATTAATCTCTAGTATAAGAGATATTAATTTAAGTTTTTTCAATAATGTGGTTTTGATAGAAACTAAAAGATCAGCAAGCACTTAGCTATTTTTTAAGTAAATAAGATAATTAAACAGAAAATAGAAAGAAAACACTAGGGAAAATTCAACTACAGGACCAAATCACTTCAAGCATTGGTTATTCTGGCCCTTCCATGTCAGTAATTTTCTCCTCATGATTGAAGGAAAATTACATGAAAAATATATAATTTCATTTAGTATTTTATTTTTCATTACTCCTTCCCTTTACAGAACATCATCCCTTTCATGGCTTACTTAGATCTGTGTGTCACAATGAAATTATCACAAGCCTCCATTGCTATGCCTCCATTGCTTCCAGATATGGCATCTTAAATGATCCCAAAAACCTGGACTTGACCCTAGAACTCACAGGTTTTCTTGACTAATTTAGGTTATTTTTCTTAAAACCACCGTTAAAAGCCAGGAATATTGTGAACACTCTCAAGCACTCACTCATAGCTGCCTCAGTCAGCTAATTTATCAAAGAAAGCCACACTTATTTATTATTTTTTTTTGGCAGAGGTCATTCTCTGATAACAAGAGAATACACCTGTCTTAGATAATTTGCCAACTAGGACCACTCAACATTTCCTGACCCAAGTTTTGCAGACATCTGTATTATGGAGACATTGAATGCTTTTCTTCCCTGTCTTTCATTTTTTTCTTTCCACAGAAGAAATTGCTATTCTTTGATATTTTTTTTCTTCTCCTGAGTATGTTCTGGATGGCAAAATTTGGGCTACACAATGCTAATTTCTAACCTAACACCATGACAGCAATCACAGCCGTCACTAGGATGGAATAAAGAGAGCAATCTAACATCCAGGGCTATGAGTTTCTCATCAGTGGCTGGCAGACTGCCGTGAAGGCTTACAGTAATCCCATTGGACAGCCCTGGTTGATGAAGCCTGGGAACAGGCTGCAGAATGTGGGGAGTTCACAATTGCAAGCATTTGTCCATAATTTAAAGCTATATGCGAAGTGGAGAGTATTCATCTGAACAACAAGCTGTAATTTTACCGGAGTAACATTTACACAGTTTTTAACCCATTAACGCCTCCTTCCCTCACACAAGCCATCACCCTTGTTCATAAAATACCTTTCTCAGAAGCAACATGCGAACCCCTAGCTCAGGCTTATCTGTTAAGCTGTGAAAACCTGCCAGGAGAATAAAAGCTTTTTGTTTGGAAACAGCATCGCTGAATGACATTTCCAAATCTCAAACTTGGCAGTTTTTGATAGTTTCCTTGTATGCTGTGCTTTTAGTAACTTGGAATTCATTTTTAGCATATCACAAGCATATCTAGGCTGGTATTTAACTTTTTTTTTTTCATTTTCACATTGCTGACTCTGACCATCTATTGCTTCAGCCTGTGATATTAGCAAAGTGTAATGATTGAGGCTACTACAATTCCCTGGCTCAGACAGAAAGCTTGTGCCTTCCGTGCTGTTGTGCAGAAGCCCTGAGGACCTGGCGTCATGCCTGACATGCTACTTTCGGCATTTCAGAAAGGGAGCAACATTTCAAGAAAAGGAAACAATTTTTTTATGCCAAAAGTCCATAATTATTGTTATTACCTGCATAAAACAGTGGTGAAATTACCTGTGTGTTTCAGAATGGAAAGATTTCCCTTCATCCCAGGTTCAGAATTTAAAAAAATTAGAGTCACTTTTCTTTATATAAATTCCACATTTGCTTCTTGCTTCCTTCTGATCAAATGAGCTTTTCCCCGTCTTGCAAACTACTATCTAAAATGTATACCTTTTACTCTGCCTTCAAAGAAAATGTTTCTATCCATTCAGTAGCAGTTATTTCTGCTACCATTGTTCTTTATCTCCATCTTATTCTTTCCATTTAAAAAAAATCATTGATGGAAACCTAATGCTGTCAGCTTTTATATATTGGTCCTTGGCATTAACAATCTTTTTCAATAAATTCACTAACAACCACATTAATTTTTTTGCTTTCTAACCAAATATAATGACATCATATCTCTCATTTTAAATCAAGGTTATTATTTTGTGGGAGAAACTATAAATCGAAAAATCAACAAATGTCTTAAAGCAGAGACACATTTGGGGGATAGCTTAATGTTCTCAAATATCTATAGTTACATTGTATAAGTTATGAAAAAAATCACAGAATACACTTAGCATTCAGAGGTTATTTTGATCTTAACTAATTTATTAATAGTGAACACTCATGTAAGTCTGTGATACTTAATATTTAAAAAACATTTTCCTAGTGTTCTCAATTAAAACACTTATTTAAAATCAATTATATACCTTTGTGGAGCACAATATTTATTATATTCATATTTCTATATGATTAGTACAAGATAATCAATATATACCCCACTTTTGGTGTTTAAGTATATAAGATATGTTGACCAATTTGTCCCTATTTTACTACCTCTATTCCCTCCAGTTAATAAACTTTGTGAGATTTGTTTTTCTTTTTTACAAGTCTAACTATGGAGTTCAGTTTATCCTGAAATTGTTATTGGTCCATGTTGGCCTCAATTTTGAGATTTTTCTGAGTCTTTCCTGTATATCCAATAAGTAACAAAGATTTGACTCTATGTGTGTGTGCATGTGTGTGTATGTGTCTGTGCATGTGTGTGTGTATTTACGCATGTGTGTATGTGTGGGTATGTATGTTTGTGTGTGTACATGTGCTTGGGGGTGCCAGAGACACACATATTGTGAAATGTGCTCTGACTGTGAATGCCTACACAGAGTATAACCACCAGAGGTTGGTCTTAAGGGGTTTCTTCTATCCCTCACTGTCTTTTTATCTTATCTTATCTTATCTTATCTTATCTTATTTTTGAGGCAAGTTCTTTTACTCAATCTATTCCTCACCATTTCTATTAGATTGGCAGTCCTTGAGACTTCAGGATCCTCCTGCCCAGTCTCGAACACGGAGCATCCTGGCTACAGATAAACACTGCTGAATTCAAGGTCTTCTTTCCTCAGTTTCTACTTTCAGATTTAAAAGTAAAAATCTGAAAGCTTCTTAATTTTTCCCTTTTATTTCCATACATTTCTAAGTGAAGACCTTTAAGGAATGTACCAACATTTGCCCTGAATCTGCCAGTCTAGATTTACTGGCGTCTTAAAATGCAGTTTAAAATATTCCTCTCAGGTCTGTGTTTCCTGAAAACAGACACTTGTGCTGGAAACTTAATCAATTTCAGGAGTGATTCCTTTGAGTCTATTCTTTTCTCGTGGAGAAGCACAAAAATCTCCTTGTTATTGGTGTTGACTGTTGTCATACAAAATGCTTGGATCCTCCATTTATGAATGATTATTAAACATCTATGTTTTTCATCTATCATCCTGTTTTAATTTAATAGATGAAAAATAAATGATGTTACTTTTCTAAGTGTATGTGGATTGTTTCTCCTAAGATATAATTTGTCTTTATGCATCTGGACACTTGACTTGACTAATGACGGTAGTAAGTGAAAAGAAAGCTCCTCTAAAATTTCAGACTTGGTTTGTTTACTGATGATGTTGACTGTTATGAAGGACTAAATATACCAACCTAAACAGGAGATCTGGAGATGTCTTAGAACACCTCCTAGAAGTTACTCTCTTTAGCTCTCCTCAAGCCACAGCTCATCCAGCCTTTGTTGATTCAATCCAGAGACGTGACTGTGTGGTAAGAAGACTCAAAGAGTGCCTGCATCATGGTCCTTTCTCGCTGATGCATGGTCACTTTCATTTTAAATAACTGCCTTATCTGAGAATGCCCTGCGGAATTTTTTTTTTCCTCTAATATCTCAAGGTAAGAAACATTTCAAGAGACATCCAACTACCATCACCTGGTAGTTTTTAACACATGCTTTAGTTCCAATAATAAAAGCAAGACAAAGGTTTGTTGATTTCCACTGATGTTTTAAGAAAATAATTTTGTTCTTTCAAAGCATATCTTCCTAATATTTAGATGGATGAAGAGAGAGAGAGAGAGAGAGAGAGCATTACAGAAGATTTGTAAGGGGATTGACTGACGTTGCTATGGAAATTGAGCAGTTCTAGTCATTTGGGCCCAAATGAACCTCTGGTGCTAGCAGTATGCGTCAGATCAAGTCTTGAAGCTTCATAAGTCAGACAAACATTTCTAGAACTCTTGTTCAATAGACTTCAAAGTCTGTTAATGGAAGTGCTAAAGATGGAAAATTTTGAATCTTGTAATTCTAACATCTAAACTCAAGACACAGCATTTTCTTGGTCCTTGAATGGGAGCAAGAATTTGTCCATTCTCCATCTTTTTGTACCACCATGCAATATTGGATGACTTCTACCTTCTTGCTGCAGAATGTGGTCATCAGGACTTCTCAATGAACAAAACTAAAAAAACAAATGCTAAGAATTCTTGATGTTTTAGCCTTCCTTCTTTTGAGTCTAAGATTAGGGCTATAGGTGTTTTCTTAATCTCCATGAGATTCAGCTAGTAGAACAAAATGCTCAAAGATACTAACTTCAAAAGGGTAAAGATTTACTATGGTTCATCTGTCTGAACTTTCGAGTGAAATATTCCATGTGGCTTAATGCCTTATACCTCTGAGGAATACAACACATCACAGAAGGAGAAATAGAGAAAAACCACTCAGGTCGTGAGTAAAGATAGAGAGACAGAAAGGGAAATGGGGGGCAGAGATAAAAAGGTGGGGGAGACAGATCTACAATATCCTCTAAGTATCTGTCCATGGTGACTTCAGATGAAGCCTCACCTAGCAAAGGTCCAGCAGACCTTCTCACTGTATCACCCTCTTAACTAATTCTTTAACACAAAGACCTTTAGTGGATGTTCAGTATTCAAACCATCATCTTGTGCTCCATAATTTTCTCAATATTCACAACACATTATTATGGGTATATAAGGATGTTTTTATTAAAGGAGAAGCTACAATGTTTTAATATTAAAAACCCACGAAGTTTAGTACAATAATCTCAACCTTGTTTCACATGAGGCATTAGCAATCATTACTGCCAGTGAATGGAAACAGGAACATGGTCATCGGCACCTAGAAAGGAAAAGAAGTTGTGCAAAGTCGGTATGGAAACATGAGTGGATCCAAATGAGCCTCACAGAGAGGACCCTGGAAAAAAAGTATCTTCATCTCAGTGTTTCCTTCTTTTTTACCTCCAAGTAGAATCAGATAAAGTAAAATCCCTATAATGCAGTCCATAAAGTGGAGGATATGTCATTTACCATTTACTATTTTCTTTCAAAATTTACCCTTGTGTATTGTCCAGGTGAAATTCTGTCTGTCTAATACAGAGTATTCCAAAAAGAACCTCAACCTCGATCCACTGAAGACACATGACAGTTCAGTCAAATGCCATACCGTGGGAGGCTCCCTTGAGGCAGCTTCCCTCCACAATCCACTCTTTTTCTGATACTTTGACTAGAAACTTTACCTAGTATGATGAATCCAAAGTCTCTTGGTACAATTTTTTAATTTTTTTTACATTTTTTTTTAATTCCACGTTTCTGCTTTTTGAAAAGAAATAAATTTATGTAGCCAAAACTAATAAATAACGCTAAAGATGAAATAAGGGAAACCCATTGAAATAATTAAAAGGTATAGACACAAATATTGAAAACATAAGATTGATATAGCAACATTTTCAGTAGGGTTACTAATCAGAAGAAATACACCTTGAGATAAACCTAAACATATAATATAACATATTCACGGATTGAAAACCGAAGCATTTCTTTTCCTAAAATTTGGTTATTTTCAAATCTTTATCTATAAATTTTAGTTAAAATGTAAAGGAATATTTTTCATTTTGGTGTTTGCATCTGTAACTCTCCCTGCTTTTCCTCTTCTTTATCCCTCCGTTTTCCTTTCTTCAGGCTCTCTTGCCGTCCCCTTCTTATTCCAAGGTAGTTCTTTCTTCTGCTTCCCTGTCATAACAACCTTTTTGGCTATCATTCTATTGAAAGAATTTCCCTAGGAAAGGAACATCTATTCTCAGATGTTTCTTTAACATCCCTAAACCATAAAGGGATTCTTCTGGGCTGGAAAGATGACTCAGTGGTTAGTTGTAAAAAGAAAAAAAAAGCAACAACAACAACAAAAAACTTGCTTCCAAGACTTGACAATCTGAATTTGATCTCACAGGCCAGAAAGAACGGTCTCCTCAAGTTGACCTCGGATCTCCATACAGATGCCATGCACAAATAAATGAGTAAGTTTAGTAAAAGGATTCTTCTTTGCTTCTGTTAAGTAGCTTTGTTTCAGTTTCTTTTCCTAGCAGTTGAAATAAAATATTATACTCAATTCGAGGATCACACAATCTCCTACCTATGTTATTGATTGCTGATTTCTTTCTCCGGAGAGAAAGATCTAAAATTCTTCAAATCCAAGATGATGGGGATAAGAACATGATGACAGAATTTGTGCCCTGGGAAGAGAGGAAAAATAGGAAAAAATGGAGTCTGCCTTTAGCTGTAAAATCAACAATATATAGCAAAATCCATGTTGTATTTACCATTTTATAACTTGTTTTTATATTTGTTACATTATCACTAAGTCAAAGACAGTGCTTCAATTTCTGAAAGGTATTCTATTATACAAACATGCCACAGATAATGTATTCAGCTAGTAAATATTCAATCTAATTTCATGTTCATCTTCTGCTTTGAAAAGGTTTTATGGAACCCATGTAACTTGCTGTTTGCACAGGTTTGATGCTGCATCTTGAGTTAGTTTGTTGAAATGGGATTGCATAATTCTTGTTTTCCATTGATATTTGGGGAAAATACTCTCTAGAAAAAGTGATACTGTCTTATACTTCTGCTAAAGTGTTCTTTTTTTACATTTGCAGAAATTTCTGCAAATACTGTAAATAAAAGCAAATCTTGATTAAAAATTGGGCTTGGATGTCAGATTTTTTTGGCTTTGCTACCTGACTCAATTACTTATTAACTATATGACTAGGGACAACCTATCTCAGATTGTAAACACAAGTTCTGTAAATACAAGTAATACTTATGCATCTACTTGGGAGGTTTTAAAAAGAAAGATTAAACAGGATGCTGCATATCTCCAACAGTACTGATATACGGAAACTACAAATGTCAGCTAGGGAACTGTGGGCATTGTAACTGTAAAACTATGTGTTTTATGAATTGATAAGAACCAAAATTTTCATTGGTATTTTATTCTGGGTTTTTCTAATACTCTGTTTGAGTTTTCTTGTTTCTTAGCGGATGGCATGTGGTTACACATGGGGCAGTGTTTAAGCACTGTGGGAGGCACATATCCAAGGCAGAAAGAGTTTGCACACTGAATGGTTCTGGTTATACTCAGGTTGCCATTTGGATTCTAATTTTGCTCATCAGGTTCTGAAATACAAGCATTTTTATATTACAAGTAACCATTTATATCGTGTTTAAAAAGATTCTTGACTTTACTTTCAGTTTGAAAAGTCTTAGGTACCTCCAAATTAGATAGTGCTCACATTCACCTAACATGTTTGTACTTCAGGCTCTTCTACCTGCATCTTTAATAGATTTATACTGTCTTAGATATATATTTTATGATAATATGGATATGATTTTTTGAAAATGGCTAATACATTTATACTGTTTGGGTTTGTAATTAATTGTATCTGTATCTTTATTTTATATGGATTTACTTTGTAAGCGTAAATATATTTCAGTGATTTTTATTTTTAAGCATATGCCTATACCTTTTTAATATAAGAAAATATACAAGAAAGGAATTTATTTATAAGTTTTGTAAATAAAGTAATTATTTGATAAGGCAGTGTGTTTTAAATTTATGTTATTCAAATGTATGTGATGCTCTGCAAATTATCTTATTGGAATATAATGTACTGTAAAGACAATGAAAAGATTAGGCTTTATTTCATGTATTAAGAGAAATGTAGCTTTACTAAAATTTTATCTTTTGATGTGCATATATGTGTGTGGATGTGTATGGACTGAATTTTAATTCTGAATGTACAATAGAGGGTGTATTATAATTTTTAAAAAAACATTTTACTCTATTTCTTCATTCAAATAACATTAGGATAATTTTTACAAGTTTTTAATCCCCTCACCAAATCTTTCCCTTGAGACTCCCAGTGGTGTTATGTTAAACATCATCATCTTTTTCCATTTTCAAAGGCAAATTTTGTTCAAAGGAGTCCACAAGCTTAATCAATTCCAATATATTGGAGTATTTTACAAGGTGTTCAGTAAATCTTGTATAGACACAATAGAAATCAGTGTACTTGTTTCTCAGGAAAGAGGTAATTGATCTACCTCAAGATCCAACTGCACCACTTTTGAGAATATACCCAAAGGATGCTTAATCCTACCATAGAGACACTTGCTGAACCATATTTGTTTCCATTATAGTCATAGAAGCCAGAAATTGTAAACAACCTAGAGGGTCCTAAATAAATGAATAGCCAAATTTAAAAACAAAAGAATAACAAAAAAACCCCAAAGGGCTACTGTGTATTTACACAATGGATATCATCACTCAGCTGCTAATGAATGATATTCTTAGGTGACTGGATACAAGTTGGAAAAAAATCCTCTTCAGTGAGGTAACCCAGACCTGAAAAGACAAGTAAGGTATGCATTTACTTGTATGAAGATATTAGCTGTTAATGAGATTACAATCTATAGAACCTCAAAAGTTAGGTAGAGAGTAAGGAATTTGGGTGAAGTACAGATAGATCTTCCTAGGAAAGGGAAATATGGACAGTTATGGATAGATGGGGGTGAGACTGGAATGGGAAGATAAAGTAGAGAAAGGTAAGGAAGAGGATGAGGGGTGGAATACAGAGACACAGCTTAAATTAAAGGCCATTTGAAGGGTAGTATATCAGCCTAACACACTAGAAGTTTCCTAAAATATATACATATGAAGGGAATCTAAATAAAATTCCCAAATAATAAGACTTAGTTTGCAATACAACTAACCATCTCTTGTTGTCATTGAAGTTTCAAGTCCTAGAAATAGCAACATCACCTTGAATTGTTGGCCAAAGGAGGCCCATGAGAATCCCCAAAGAACCCAGGTTGTTGCAAGACAGTGGGTTGCTGTTCACAAACTGACAGCAAGGCCCCATTGCTGAAGTTAACACCCACACAACTCACTAAAAATGGAGAAGACCAGCTAGTGCTCACATAGAGCCCTCATTCCTAGGTGTTAATGTCTTTGGTAAAAAAGGAATTCTGTAAAGTACCAAAAGAGAAACGTAAGTATCAGCCCAGCCACAAACACTTTGATCTATAATCGTGTCCTTCCTGAAAGAAATAGTAGCCCAGTGGTGGCACAGAGCCTGTGGGAGTAACCAACTAATATCTGAAATGACTAAAGGCGCCCTACCCTATGAGATGGAACCCACATCATAGCCTACCTAGTTGACCAAAAACCTGACACTACGTAGCTCAAGGATCTGTGCTAAACTCAAGTAGTATTGTTCTACTGAAGGAATGTAGCAATAAAATGACTCCTAATGAATCCTTGCTATATTCAGGGATTCGTGCCTTGCTCAGCCATAATAAGAATATTTTCTTCCTGTATCAGGTGGTAATAAATACAGAGATCCACAGGCAGACATTATGCAGAAAGTAAGAAATCTTGAAACATTTGGTGCTAAAGTATAGGCCTCCATCAAATCCTTTCCCTTAGGGCTCAGGAAACCCTGAGGAAGAGGAGGAAGAAAAAGTGTAAGAGCCAGAGGAGAGGGAGGAGAGGGAGGAAACCAAGAAAACAAGGCCCACTAATTCAATGTGATCAAGACACTATGAACTCACACGGACTCAGGCAGCATGCAGCAGACCTGAATGCGTCTGAACCAGATAGGAGTGTGTCTGAAAGAGATGGGATCCAGAAGCCGAAAGCAGTGGTGGACACATGCCCCATCCTTAACCTGGAAGCAATCTCCAAGGGTAACCACTTGCAAATAGAGATTTGGTTTCTTCCAAGTGAGTCTCTTTAAGGAAACAAACTCTTAAGAGTAGGCTGCACACTCAGCAGTCGATGGTCAACTGAAAATGAATTTATTAGAGCTCTTTTTAAATATGTGTGCATGGTATCTTTTTTATTATTAATTAAATAATTTTTTGCAGTTCCATCTTCCCTCACTCCTTTCTTTCCTCCGAGGCCTTCCGCAACCTTACTTCTTACCTCCACATCCACTCTTCTTCCTTTCTCTTCAGAAAAGAGCAGGCCTCCCATGTATATCATCCAGTCATGCGTATCAAATTGTAGTAAGAATAGGCACCTTCTCTCCTATTAAATGAGGGAACTCAGTATGAGGAAAAGAGTCCCAAAAGCAATTAACAGAGTCAGAGACAGACCCTGCTCCAACTGTTAGGTGTCCACTAAAAAGACCAAGCTACACAACTGTAACATAATGCAGAGGGCGTAGGTTAGTCCCAAGGAAGCTCTTTGGTTGGCAGTTTAGTCTCTGTGAGCCCCTATGGACCCTGCTTAGTTGATTCAGTGGGGTTTCTTGTGGTATCCTTGACACTTCTGACACCCAGAGTCCTTTCCCATATTCCACAGGATTCTCCAAGCACCAACTAATGTTTGGCTGTAGGTCTCTGCATCTATTTCCATCAATTGTTAGGTGAAGCCTCTCTGATGACAATTGGGCTACGCAACAACCTATGAGTGCAGTAGAATGTCAATAGGAATCACTTTATTTACTTTTCTGTCGGTCATGTTTGGTTCTAACCAGGTCGCTGAGACAGTGCACCCCTTTGTCCTGGCTCTCAGGGGTGAGTACCCCTTCCCAAGATATGGGTCTCAAGCTGGACCAGTCTTTGGTGGGACACTCCCATAAATTCTGCACCACCTTAACCACAATAAGTCTTTTAGGAAAGGCAAATTGTAGGTTAAAGGTTATGTGGCTCAGTAGTAGGTCCCAATCTCTCCACTAGAAGTTTTGCCTGGTTACAGGAGAGGACTCATTCAAGATCCACATGGTCCTTTACTAGGAGTCTTAGCAAGCATCACCCTCATAGATTCTTGGGAGTTTCCATGGCACTAGATCTCCAGATAACCCCTGAGATGTCCCGATTCCAATTTTCTTTCCCAATGCTCTCTCTGTCCATCCTCCCTAGATCCTTCCTGATCCCATGTCGGTCCCCCCATCCAGATCCCTTTCTTTGTTCACTTTTAATACCTGTTCTATTTCCTTTTCACAGAGAGATTCATGTGTACCCCCTTGAACCTACCTTAATAATTAGCAACTTGGGGGCTGTGGATCATAGCATGATTATCTTTTACAAGTAGTATTCATTTATAAATAATTACGTACTATATTTGTCTTTCTGGGTCTTGGTAAATCAGAAGATTTTTTTATAGTTCCACCCATTTGCTGGCAAATTCCATGATGTCATTGTTTTTAATAGCTGAATAATATTCCATATTATAAATGTATCAAATACGCATTCGTACATTGATGGGCATATAGGTTGTTTCTAGTTTGGGGTTATTACAAATAAAACTGCTATGAACATTGCTGATTAATTGTTCTTGTGGTATGATAGAGTATCATTTGGGTATGTGCCCAGTGGTAAAGCTGAATGTTAAGGTAAATCTCTTCCCAATTTTCTGAGAAACGTTCATATTGATTTCCAAAGTGACTGTACTAGTTTCCAATTCCACCAGTAATAAAGGACTGTTTCCCTTGGTATACATCCTCTCGAGTATTATCTGTCACTTCAGTTTTTGATCAGTAGTAAGAGGGACCTTAGAGTTCTTTGATTTGCATTTCCTTGATAACTAAGGATGCTGAACATGACTTTAAGCGCCTCTATGACATTTGCGATTCTTCTGTTGAGAACTTGCTGTTTAGGTCTGTATCCTGTTTTTTTTTTTTTTAATTGCATTATTTGGGTTGTTGTTGTCTAGCCCCTTGAATTCTTTATGTATTTTAGAAATCAGTCCACTGTCAGATGAGGGTTTGGTGAGATCTTTACCCCTTTTGTAGGCTGCCATTTTCTTCTATTGATGGTATCCTTTGCCTTACAGGAAGTTTTCAGTTACGTGAGGTCCCATTTATTACTTGTTGCCTGCACTATTGGCATTCTGTTCAGGAAGTTGATTCATGTGCCAATATGTTCAAGAATCTTCTCCCTTTTCTCTCCTAGCAAATTCAGTGTTTCTGGTGTTATGTTGAAATCTTTATCCACTTGGACTTGAGATTTGTGCAGGATGATATATATGGATTTATATGCATTCTTCTATAGGCAGATAACCATTTACATCAACACCATTTGTTAAAGATACTTTCTTTTCTCTGTTTAATAATTCTGGTTTCTTTATCTCAAATCAAGTGTTCATAAGTGTATTGTAGATTTATATCTGTGTCTTGGATTCAGTTCCATCGATCAACCTGTCTGTTTTTATGTTAGTACCATGTGAATTTTATTACTATAACTCTGTAGAAGAGCTTGAAATCAGAGCCAGTGATATTCTTGGTGAAGCTCTTTTATTGTACAAGATCATGTTAGCTATCCTGGGTTTTTTGTTTTCCCTTATGAAGTTGAGTATTGTTCTTTCAAGGTCTGGAAATAATAGTTTTTGTGTTTTGATGTGGATTTCATTGAATCTGTGCAAACTTGTGAGAGGGTGGGTATTTTTCTTATGTTATTTCTAGCAATCCATGAGCATAGGAGGTTTTTCCATCTTTTGAGCTCATCTAATTATTTCTTCAAAATATTAAAAGTTTTGCCATACAAGTCTTTCACTGGCCCAGTTAGAGTAATTTTATATTATTTAGGGCTATTTGTGAAAGGTGTTTCTTGATTTCTTTCTTAGCCCAGTTGTCATTTGAATATAGGAGGGACATAGATTTTGAGAATTTTGTTTTTGTTGTTGATTATTGTTTGTTTTCTAGTTAATCTTGTATCCAATCATTTCACTAAAGGTATTTAGTAGTTATAGGAATTAACTGATAGAGTTTTTGGAAATACTAATGGATACTATCATATCATCTGCAAATAGCAATACTTTGGCTTCTTACTTTCAAATTTGTATTCTCTTGACCTCTTTTAAATGTCTTACTGCTCTCACTAGGACTTCAAGCACTATATTGAATAGATATAGAGAGAGTGAACAACCTTCTCTTGTTCCTGATTTTAGTGGAATTGCTTTGAGTTTCTCTCCATTTAATTTTATGTTGGCTATAGGTTTGGTGTAAGTTGCCTTTATTCTATTTAGGTATGCCCCTTGTATAACTGATCTCTCCATGACTTTTATTATTAAAATATGTTGCATTTTCTGCAGCTGATGACCAATAATTATTCTTTTCTGTTATTTGTTGTTAGTATTGGTTATGTATGTGTCTTTGTATGTGTTGTTTTAGTTTGGGGGAGGTCTGTTCTTTGGATTTGGGTGGTATGAGATTTTTTGTTGCCTGTGTTTTCATGGGTTTAGTTAACATTTTAGATTAAAGTTTTCCTTCTAGTGCCTTCTGTAGGACTGAATTTGTGTATTAGATAATGTTTAAATTTGACTTTATCTTGAAAGATCTTCTTTTTCTTCATTTATGGTGATTTAATGTTTTGCAGAATATAGTTGCCTAGACTGGCAACTGTGAGGTCCTGGAGTCTATAAGACATTGGTTCAAATTGTTCTGGCTTTTAAAATCTCCATTGAGAAATCGGGTGTAATTTATGCTACTTGGTCTTTTGCCCGTGCATCATATAAAATTGTTTTTTCTTATATATGTTTAATGTTCTGATTATTATGTGGCTCAGGGACTCTTCTGATCCAATCTATTTGGTTTTCTGTACCTTTATAGGCATGTCCTTCTTTAGTTTTTAGAAAACTAAATTTTTGCTTTGATGTTGTTTAAAGTATTTTCTGAGTCTTTGAGATGTAAATCTTCTCATTCTATTTTAATTTTTCTTAGGTTTATTCCTTACATGGTGTTCCAGATTTTCTGGATGTTCTGTGTTAGGAATTTTTTTTTAGGTTTAACATTTTCTTTGACCTATGAATCAGTTTCTTCTGTCATATCTTCAACACCTGAGATTCTCTCTTCCATTTCTCATATTCTGTTGGTGATGTTTGCATCTGTAGTTCCTGTTTACTTCTCCAGTTCTTCCATCTACAGAATTCCTGCTAGATGTGCTTTCTTTATTTTTTTATTTCCATTTTTAGATCTTGAACATTTTCCTTCACCTGTTTGGGTTTTTTTTAGCTTTCTTGTCATTTTTAAGGAATTTATTGAATCATCCAATTATTTGTCTGTTCCTCGATTTGTTTAAGGGATTTTTTTTTCATTTCCTCTTTAAGGATTTCTCTCATAATCATAAAGCCTGTTTTAGGGTCATTTTCCTGTGTTTTCTCTGTGCTGGAATGCTCAGGTCTTGTTTGGTATTAGGATAGCAGAGCTCTGATGGTGTCTTGCTGTCCTTTCTGTTGATGATTATGTTCTTACACTGGTGTGTCGGCATCTGTGTTAGGGATGATTATAGGTCGAAGTGTTAATTCCTCAGTTTGTCTTTGTTGGATGCATGTTTTGTCCATTGTTTTTGCTTTCTCTCTTGTCTTCCCACCTAGGTGGCCAGGGGTTCTGGTGATGAACAAGTCTCCACATCCAGTAGTGTGTCTCCACTGTGTTTTTTTGCGACTTACAGGACATCTGTGGTTTTGAGTGCCAATGTTGGCTGTGAAGTTACAGGGAGCACTGTGGCCTTTGAAGTACTGGGTACCTGCTTGTACTCTGGGATTTCTTGTACTGCCAGCCCTTAAGTAACTTAGAAGATTTCCATTAAAGTTGTGGGAATAAGGGAGGGGTACAGTTGAGGGCTGTTTGGCCAGCTTTAGTGAGTGTTAACTGGCACTGGGCAGTGTCTTCAGTCCCTAAACCAGTTTGACCTTGGGTAAAGCTAAAGCCTTCTGTCAAAGTTGATAGTTGGAAAATGTATCCCAGGGAAATGGAGTTGTAGGGTGCTGTTGGACGGGCTTTAAGGAATGTTAGAGGACAGTGGGCAGGGTCTTACCTGGAGTTCCAAGGACCAGTCTCGCCTCTAATAATGTGCCAGAGGTGTGAACCAGATTATGGAGCCCAGGGTAAGGGTTGATGCTGTTCAGGCTTTACAGAGTGTTAGTGGGCAGTGGACCATATCTTGCATTGGGTCCCTAGAACTGGCATGGTCTCTGGTAAAGCAGAAGTCTTCAGCCGAAGCCTTCATGGAACATTCCAGCATTATGAAAGCAAGTCCTCAGAAAGGAGGCTCATGGTTATGTTCAACTGGAGTACTGTATGTGCTGTGTCCAAAGTATGTGGTGTCTTCAGTAATAAAGAAATTATCTCTGATAAATTTGCAACATGGGAACAAGCATCCTGTGGCGAAGTTAGCCTATTTATGGGATCACATGGTATGTTTTATAAGCAGTGTTGATTCTAACATAATGGTGTGCTATAAAAATGTTAAAGTATAAAAATGAGTTAAAATTATAGATTAAAATAAACTAGGAAATAAAAATTAAACTAAAATTTATGTGTGATGTTTTCTTCACACTAAGTACACTAACTCAAACCTAGTAATAATCTCCATATATATAATATATATTTATGTAGATAGCTGTGTATTAGTGTAACTAGATATCTATGTATCTGTAATCTATCTATAATATATCCTTTATCTATCTATCTGTCTATCTATCTACCTGTCTGTCTGTCTGTCTGTCTATCAGTCGGTCTATCTATCTATCTATCTATCTATCTATCTATCTATCTATCTATCTGTTTTCTATCTATCTGTGCATCCATTCATATCTCATCTCTCTCTATGTACCTTTCTCTCTCTCCCTCCCTACATGCCTACCTGGCATCTGTCTACTATTCCCATTCAACTTTATCTGGTGATAACATCATTTCCAGCTCCCGACTTTATTTGAAAGTTTGCCTCTTTAAACTCTTATTCTTTTGCTCAAAAGCATCTTTCCACCCGCAGATGGGTCCACCTCGGGCTTGCTTTTGTGTTCCACTTCACAGCTAATCATCTTAGATTAATTCCAGAGGCACTTTTGCCTAATGGAGTTTCAGATGGATAGAAGGAGAAATGGGAAGGAAGCTCCTGCTAAGTGAATATGTCTACTCATTTACGTCTGTGTTTTACAAGCTGTCTGGTATAAAAGAAATCACAGATGTCATTGGATTAAATCTAAATGTGAAGTGAGAGACTATGTGATAAAAAGGGAGATGGATAAAATGCACTTGAGATCAATAGGCAGATGCTATGGTGAGCTGGTATATACTTTAATTCTGGCATCCCTGTGGCTAGCCCAGGTTGACAACATTTCAAAGATGACAATTACTTGAAATAAATCCAAGATTATATTTTAAATAAAAATGTTCAAAAATCATAGCTCTTCCACTATGAATAGGATAAGCATGCAAGCAATCACTTAAAGGAGAGGTCTTATCTTGCACTTCAAGCTGCTTCTTAAGTTGATTTGACTAAAAGCTGATTTTTTCCCCTCAAAGTGAAAAAATGAAAACATTTAACTTGTTTTGTTCTATATATGGACTTCATTTAGATGAATCATTTCTTCTCTCAGTTTTATGAATGAAAATGTTATATGAATGAATGTTTTGCAATTATTATATAATGAAAAACTTATATGAAGACACCATGTACTTTGAACACAGCACATAGAGTACTCTAGTTGAATGTAACCAGGGAACCTCTCTGAGGACTAGCTGTCATAATTCTGTAATGTTCCATGAAGGCTTCAAAGGTGAAAAGTAATCCATAGTCCTACCCAGCAGTGATACCAGTAAATCACAATTATGAAAATGGAAACATACCCCAAGGAGAAAAAGCAGTGTGTATATTGTGTTGGCTGGTTTTGTGCCAACTTGACACAAGCTACAGTTATCTAAAAGGAGGACCCCTTAGTTGCAATCATGCCTCTGTAACATCTGACTGTAAGGCATTTTCTTAATACTGCTTGATGGGGAAAAGGGCTGGTCCCATTATGGTGGTGCCATTGTCAGGCTGGTGGTTTTGGGTTCTAAAAGGCAGCAGGCTGAGCAAGCCATGAGGAGCAAACCAGTAGGCAACACCAGTGTATGGCCTCAGCATCAGCTCTTGGTTCCAGAATCCTGCCCTGATTGAGTTCCTGTTCTGAGTTCCTCCACTTATAAACAAGAATATAGAATTCTAAGCAAAAGAAAGTCTTTCTCCAACTTGCTTTTGGTCATGGTGTTTCATCACAGCAATGGATGAACTATATCTTGACAGTAGTCAACATGTCTCTACTTGAATGTTACGCCTACTCAACAGAAGAGATTTTGTGTTTGGTACTGGTACTATAAATCTAGCCAACTACCACCACCCTTGGGGGTGTGGCCAGACCCAGTTTATACATCAGCAGCACAATCCCTATACCTAAGGCTCAGGGAACATTTCAAAAGTGTGGATGTAAAAGCAGTAAAGTCAGATGAATAGGAAATCTATGAGATTGCGCCAATAATATTAGTTGATTTCACAACATGAATGGAAGAAATCTCACAATATCCTCCTTTGGAAGAGCTACAGGAAACTAATGACTATTGGAACAGAAAGAATCAGTCTTTCTCAAGGATGACCCGTAATTGGTTTTCCAATAGCAAGTGTATATAGTCAACACTAAATGTACTCAGTTCATCGTATTTAAATATGTGTATATGGGTGTAAAATAATAATAATTCAAGAAAAAGAGACCATGAATTTGAGAGGGAGTTGAAGGCATGGAGGGACAAGAGAGGGGCTAGAAGAAGTGGGGAAAATATATAAATATACTATAAATATGCATTTTTAATTTAAATTGATTCTAAAGCTTGATGTTACCTTCTGAAAGATGATAACATTACATCATATAGTGAAAATTGATCTAAGAGTTGCCTCATGGGATAACAACTCTGGTAACTAACATAGTAATTCTTGTAAATAATTGTTAAATATTGCATTTAAGTTGCTGAGGTTCAAATGCTAATTTCCCTGTATAGAATAATCCAACTCACACATCAGGGTTATTTAGAATAGTTGATTAGAAAGAATACATGGGTCATATTAGGAGAGTAGGAAGTTGCTATTCTCCTTTCTCCGTTTTTTTAACTGATAATAATAATGGGTTTGTATAATTTTAACATAATTGCTTTATATCAATTCTAGAAAAAATAAAGATGACAGAGTAGTAGGTTTTAGTTTGCCTAAAATGGATTAGGCAAAAATAAGTAAATAAATTAGGTAATTGAAAAATTGATAAGTGCCATGATGATAATATTATTATGGCACTAAAGCGATGGAAAGGAGAATACTTAGTAGGTTACTAATTAAGGGAGACAAGTGCAAGCACTCTTAGAGCATATGTGTGATTCACTGGGCTGCCTTGTTGATGACTTTGTTCTTTACATATCCAATGTGTGTCCATTATCTGTACTTTACTCAGAACGAGAGTCTGAAAATATAAATATAGTAAAGGTGTGTGTCCCCTTAAATTGACCAAATATTGCCTTATAAGAAATAGAATTTAATACCCAATATCATCTACAATTGTCTGGTATCATGTTCTACTGCTTTCTATATGTTCATTCAACTTTGTGATCAATTACCTTAGACTTCTTTCTGTTCCTTAAAGCAGTAACATCTTTTGTAGCAAGCCTTCTCTCAACAGAGTGTGGGCTTGTCCAACTGGGTGTGTGGTGCAGCTTTGGAGCATGAAGACTGAGAGGGGAACCAGCTTTAAGAGGAGATTTGCGGCACAGCCTGCAATACCAAGAGGGATTTATTACTAGGAAATTAGAAAGAAAATACTGGAACCCAGTGGTACTTAGAGCAAGATATAACTTTTCCCATTTAAGGCTTACTTACCACATTGATCAAGTAAGGTCGTTCTGACTGAAGCATAAAGAAACAGCCATATATATATATATATATATATATATATATATATATATATATATAACCATGAAGATCTGGAAAATTCAGTCTTCATTATTCAATATCTTACTTCTCCTCAAAGGAGATTGCTTTAAGTATCTAAAAGCTTCATCTTGAGATCCATAAGGAAGTGTTTTGTGAAAATTTCAAGCATGATAGTAACCCATGGAGAGACAAAAACATCAGCATGGCAGTGCTTTTGAAAATCCATAAATCATTCTCATGTGGCTCCTTCCTCTGTCCATCTGCATCCCAGATTTCATCATGAAACTCTCTCCTGACAGAGCCAATCCGCACCATGTGGACTGAGATGGGGAAGTAAGGAAAAGCTGCTTCCGTTAATATACCCTGGGAATACACTAATAAATTGGAAATAAATTACCAACCTGCCACTAATCTTGATTGGGTTCCCAAGAATAGCCCACTAGTGGACTATTCACTTGGCTAGTCAAGGAAATGATAAAGGGATCACAGCCATGAGTAATTTTTCTAAGAGTGATTTGATCTACTTTGTGATATGGCTTGGGAACATCTCTCAAAATCCTTATGTACGATTTGAAGTAGGTGTTTTGCAATGGCCAAAAGCAAAAGTTCCATTCACCATTCTTGCAGTCAGTACTTGAGGGAAACTCATAGCTCCCTCATTATGTTGCAATGTGTAGTTTTCACTGGTGATGAAAGATATATAGGGATAGAGGCAGAAGAAGCCTCAACGAAGAGCAATCTTCATCTCTTTAAAAGCTCCTAATGAATCAGCAACTGTTACTGTTTCTATGGCACAATCAACACAATATCTGGAGAAACTAGAAAAAGAAGTTAAATGGAATGACTGTATCATAATCTTAGTCATTGACTTTGTAAAGGTTCCCAGCAAGGAGGAATTATTTGGGAAGGAAGACTGTTTGCTCAAATTGTTAGGGCAATGTCCTCTGCATAACCACAGAATCTCTTTTAGATGTGCTTAGAGAAAGTAGAATCATGATAGACAAATATTTATGTGGTCCATGAACAGTTTCGGTGTCACAGAACAAGTATCACTTACAATGCATTTTCTGTGTCAGAAGCTATTATTCCAGTTCTAAAGAGGAATGGACATGAGTATAAGCATGAAAGACTAAAGGAGACAATGAGTCTTTACCTTAAACAAGACCATAATACTCAGATTCAAAGGAAACCTGGGAATTTGATTCCTACAGCCACTTAACCGGATCTTCTCTAGTTCAAAACATGGGAAAATGCATGGCCAATTAACCTATTCATTAACTTACTGTGAGGTCTGTCAAATGTCTTCTGCACTTTTCAGTTACATATCTATCGCTTCCAGTGTCCTTTTTCTTTTCCTTCTCTAATGTGAATTTGCTTGGGCTAGTGATGTCAACAGATGGAAGAACACTTGATTTTCATGTGGAAGGCCTTGTGTTCAAACTCCAGCAATACAAGAAAAATTAATAAAATCTAAGTCTTAAAGATTGAATCATTTTGTTGACAGTCTTAAAAAGATTTCAATGTATCGCAATGTATTGATAGCTAGAATACAGAGCCGCGCCTTGGAGCTCAGTTTTAATCAGCTCATGATTATCAAACAAATATGGTTTGTTTTAATTAGAAAGGGACCTAAGAGAGATTCAAATGAGGAGCTCTCCTGAATCATGACTAATATTAGTTGTATTTCCCAATTTACAAATGAATGGGTGTAACCAAATCCTTTATCATTTAGGCAATCTATTTAGACACTTTTTGACATGAACGCAGAGTCTCCAGCACAAGAGAAGTACTGTCTAACGGGGAGTCGTCTCTAAATGAAGGATGTCAGAGCAGTTTATACTCAAATGTCAATATATTCTCCACTGAAAAGATGTCTGGAATCACATTTTAGATCCATGAAAATAGACCTATAAAATATATGTGCACATAAGAGCTCCACCTGCCCTCAGAACCTTCCCACTCCCTCAGTTTAGAGCCCCAAAAGCTCAATAACCCAAGCACTAATATCTTCATTCATTATCTACCCCCACCTGTTCCCTCAGTCCAGAGCCCAAGGACTCAAGCCATTGACTGATGTCCCCTTATACCACTCCCAACTTGGGCAAATATCCACCGTTCATGTGCAGGTCACTCCAGACAGAGCATGTAAGAACTCTACATATGCTCAGAAACACCATTACTTTGGTGCACAGGTGAAGGACCAAAGATACTGACATCCCCCTAAACCACCCACGGCCACCATCCTGTCTTGACCCCTACAAAATAAGATGGATATGCACTGTACAAGTTCAGACCATTCTAGTGACAGCATCTCCTTTACTTATAATCACCATACACACCAGATGACTAGATGCCAGTTTAAGAAAACAGAAACAGCCAGGGCAATATGTTACTATCAGAGCCCCCGTACTACAACAACCTCAGAACGTTCTAACACATTTTAAATGAAAGAAAAAAAAATCCTGGAAACACCTTTGTGAAGATGATAGAGGTCCTTAAAGAGAAAATGAATAAATTCCTTAAATAAATCTGTCAAAACACAAACAGGTAAATGAAAAGAATAAAACTATTTAAAGCCTGAAAACTGAAATAAAGCAACAAAGAAAATACGAACTGAGGGAAAACTGAAAATGGAAAACGTAAGTAACCAAAAAAGAGTTACAGATGCAAAAATCACCAAAGAGTTTAAGAGGTAAAAGAAAGAATCTCAGGCATTGAAGATACAACAGAAAAAAACTGATATCTTGGCCAAAAAAAATGTAAAATCTAAAAATTTCTTGACACACAAAACATACAGGAAATGTAGGACACTATAAAAAGTCCAAACTAAGATTAATATGATTAGAAAAAGAAGATTGCCACTTAATCATAATTTTTTTAATAAAATCATAGAATAATTTTTTTTCTAACTTAAAGAAGGTGATGTCTATAAAAGTTAAAGAAGCTTAAATTAGACCAGAAAACAAAGTCCCCACCTCCTACATAATAATCAAAACACTAAACATACAAAATAAAGAAAGAATATTAAAATCTAAAGTGGAAAAAGAGAAACATATAATGTAGGCATATTCAATTTACACCCAACTTCTCAACAGAGAATCTAAAAGCCAGAAGGGTCTGGACAGATGTCTTACAGACAGCAAGACAATGACAAACAGGTATTTTTATATAGAAATCCAGGAACAAAAACTTTAACAATTGCCACAAATAATATAAAATATTTGGGGTAGTTCTATTTAAGTAAATTAAATACCTATATAAGAAGAACTTGAAGTCTTTGGAAAAAGACACCGAAGAAGATATCAGAAGGTGGAAAGATCTCCAAAGCTCATGGATTGAGAGGATTAACATAATAAAATAGCAATTTTGCCAATGGTAATATAAAGAGCCAATGTAATCCCCACTAAAATTCCAACACAATTATTTAGAGGCCTTGATAGGACAATACTTAACTTCATGTGGAATAAAAGGTAGCATAGCTAAAACAATTCATTACAATAAGGGAACCTTGTCACCATCCTTGTTTTCCACCTCTGCTACAGAGATAGAGTAATAAACAACTGTGTGATCTTGGCATAAAAACAGACAGGTTCAGCATTGGAATCAAATCAAAGACCAGAAATAATTCCATACATCTATGGTACCCTGAGTTTTATAAAGAAACCAAATTTATTCAATAGGGAAAAAGTGTCTTCAACAAATGATGGTGATCTAATTGCATATCAGCATGCAGAAGAATACAAGTAGATTCACATCTATCACCCTGCAAAAAAAATTAAAAAACTTCAAGTAGATAAAGACCTCAACATAAAACCAGATACATTGAACCTGTCTACAAGATGTGCTGTGGTAAAGAAGGCACAGAAATAATGGGAGTAGCCAACCAATAACTGGTTCAGCTTGAGACCCACACCATGAGAGGAAGCAACTCCAGATATGGCCTGGAGGGCCAGGAACCAGAGGCTGTATAGCATAGAGACCTAGAATGGAACCAAACACTAGTGGCGAAAAGAGTCAGTGAAATGAATCTTAATGATATTCTGCTATACTCATAGACAGGCCTAGCAGAATAGTCATCAGAGAGGCTTCATCCAGCAACTAATAGAAGCAGATGCACAGGCCACAACCAAACTCTGCATGAATCTTGGGTAATCTTGCTGAAGAGATGGAGGAAGGATTGTAGGAACCATAAATATCAAGAACACTACAGAAAAAACCCACAGAATCAACTAACGGGGCTCATAGGGGCTCATAGAGACTTAACCAAAAACTAGGGGGCCTGCATGAGACTGGTCTAGGCCCTTTGCAATATATATTACAGTTGTGTAGCTTAGGCCTCTTGTGTGACTCCCAACAATGGGAACAGAAGTTGTCTCTAACTCTGTTACCTCTGTTGGGACCCTTTTCCTCCCACTGGGTTGCCTTGCTCAGGCTTACTAGTCTTATTGCAAATTTATATGCCATGCTTGTTTAATATGCCCTGAGAGGCATGACCTTTTCTGAAGGGAAACAGAATAGTAGATGGGGGTTCTAAAGGAGGGAAAACAAAGAGGGGTCGGGAAGTGGTCAGGATGTCATATATGAGAGAATTATAAACAAAAAAATTAAAAATATTTGTGACAGAATATAAGAAGGAAAAGAATTACCCCATTTGCCATTCTTCTTCCAGGAGTGCATCCTCGGAGAGCAGGCTGAGTGTCTTTTGTGGGAGTGACTTCCATGAGATGCAGATAACGACAAAATCTTGTGTGCATTTATAGCTATTTCATATTTGCAAACAAAGGGTTATTTGTATAGACTCTTTCACTGTGAATTGTCCCTTTTATAATTAATATACTTCTCACATTTTCCACTTTCTAAGTATGTTGAGAAATTGCTTGAGGAATGGCCTATCATTCTCTTCACCATGACTGCAGCCATATTGTGTTTTTCAGCTTTGTACCTTTTTACTTTCCTTCCTTTCTCTCTTGACAGTTATTTATTGACTAATGGGTTGATAGATAGGGAATTACATTCTAGATTCCAAACTTGCCAGAACCTCCTTGTGTATCCCAAGCTGGCCTTATAGCATCCATCCTGCTTCTGTTTCCAGTGTGTTGGAATTACAGGAATGGGCCATCTCAGCACATTTCCCTTTACATTTCATGTTAATAATTTGAGGCTATTATCTTCTTCTTGGTCTGTTTATTATTGTTTTAATTATGTGTATATATTGTGGTGATCTGTGTGCCTGAACTTGTGGAAGTCAGAGGAAGGTATTGATTCCCCTGCAGTTAGTGGTACAGGTAGGTGTGGAAAGCCTAACATGAATGCAGAGACTAGAACTCTGTTTTTTGTATGAGCATCACGTTTAATCTCTTCACTTCTTATTTTACTCAGAAACCATGGTAATGTTAAAAGAAAAATGGCAAGTAAAAGGGAAGAGGTAATGCACACTTCTGATAAAAAGCAGGCAGGATATTCTCCTCCTTCTTTGACTATACATTCTTGGTAATAAGGTGCTTAGTGAATAAAAGTCCATGAAGAAGTGATTGGAGAGATGTCTCTGTATTTAAGACCATTGACTGCTCTTTCAGGAGACTAGAGTTCAATTCCCACCGCGAACCTGGCAGCTCACAGCTACCTGTTTGTAACTTCAAGTACCAGGAAATCTAAAGCACTTTTCTGGCTTCCTTGGGCAATAAGCACTCACATAGTGAACACAAGACATGCAGACAAAACACCCACACATATAAAATAAACTGGTAAAAAACTAAATATGCAAAGTAAAAGTAAAGAGGAAAAATACACTATTACTCTTAAAAAAAACCACATACAACCCCTTACAAATCCCTAATTTCTGATGCTTCCTGTAATTTTATTGGGAGGAACAGATAATAATTGAATTTTATACTTGAACCACAAAGTAAATCATTGTTCTATTGTTTATAATAAGATTTCCCCATCTTTCTAAAGAAGGACTTTTGCCACAAATATCTTGGTCAACACACTTTTTGGATCTGTCTCTCTTGGTGCACTTTTCTGGATAACTTGTCATTTCATGTATTTATCTATTATTTCCCTAAGTGCTTATAAAAAGCCTTTCAAATAACCATTAAACCAGATTAAAATTGTAGAAGAGGATACAGTTGGTACACTCGTTAGGAACTAGGAAGAGCAGTACCAGAAAAAAAAAAGGTTGATGTTTAAACCATTTGCAATGATTCATAATAAAAAACATTTCTTATTTTATTGCCTCCATCTAAGCAGAAAATTTGTGTCAAAATGTGATCAAAACACATTTTTTAACAATGCATCAGCCTTCAGTATTGACATTATAAAGTTGTGTTGTCTTCACAGTATCATTAATGGTAGGAGAAGTCTAGCATTAATTCATGGATTGGAATTTAGAATATGCATACTTCCACTTGTGTATTAGGAAAGGTCCTTGGTGTCTGAAGTCAAATACATTGTAGCAGGGAACAAAACTCTTTCAATGGCTTGTAGAGTAAATATCGATAAACGCAGACTAGAATTTTGTCCGTGTGCATTTCCTCTCATGTGGTAGAAGACAATGAGAACAGCCTCCTCCGAGGCAGGGCTGCCCTTTGAAATTGAGCACCCAGTGAATGGTCGTGAAGGGCTGATTTGTGAGTGGCGAGGCTTCTGATTTCGACACTAGCAAAGGTGTTCCAAGAGTGTGTGTCCTCAGTCACTATTCTAATGACCTTTCAGCACTGAATTGAGACAAAGCAGCAGATGCTACTAATAGAATTTTCGGCAGGGATGCGCCTGGTGATTTGCTGACTCTGCCATGAACTTTACTACTATATGACACTGAAACAAAGCTGGAGAGGAGGGAACAAAAGTGAGGAAGGAATAAAGAGGACGTACAATTTAAAAAATAATCTGAATTTCCGGAGCCTTTGTAAAACATCATATGAGTTGACTTGCAACAATGCTGTTTGCTAGATGTGCATAAGCCCCATGACAATGCACATGTTTTATGCTGCTTTGAGTGCTCAGACCAGTATTATACATTACAATAAACAAAATGCATGGATGTCGCAGTTGGCTAAATTTCTACCAATTATCAACTTAATTTTTTGCACACATTTAATACTTATTTCAGACTCTGCAGTGCTGAGAAAAATTCTTTTAAAGAAAAATGGTTTATCCAGTTCACTTCCTGCCATAATCAGGGCCCTTCTAACCTGCTATCTGAAGGTTATGCTTCAGTGAATAATTCAGTAGGTTAGTGAAACTCTGGCAGCAAAGAAAGTGCTAATCTTAGATGGAAGCTGTGAGGGATATTAAGAAACAATTGCAGAAAGTGACATAGTTAATAGAGAAAGATTACGGTGTGCTACATCTATTTAATTTGAATTGAATAAATTTTGCCAGTATTTGATGAGATGCAGACTGGAAATTGTGTGAAACTTCATAGTGTCAGTAAAGTCTAGGCGAGAGGATGAAAGGCCCCAAAATACATTATTGTGACTTGTAAAACTTCTCAATCATTTGATAGAATGTTGAAGGAACTAGAAGTTTTATTAAAGGCCTTATTAATTCAAATTAAAGCAGCAAAGGATAGTAGAAGGTGATTTACCAAAAGAGGAGTAGGAGAGAGATGGGGCGCTGAGAGTTCTTGGTGACAGGAAGTACTGCCTCATTTGGGACTGAGTGAGATGCTTTTCCCTTTTCATTTTTCAAGAGAAATTTATTTGATCTGGCCAAGACACTTAGGAATAATTGCAAGTTTAAAGAATAATATGGCATAGTTTGTAGCATGAGGGCCGGCTTGTTGGGGTTTCTGTCCCTCCCAGTACCCCAACAGCCGGCAAACAACAAAGAAAATCACTCACAAGATTCCATAAGGTTATAAACTGATTGGCTCATTAGGTCAGGCTACTTGTTAACTCTTATAACTTATGTTACCCCATTATCCTTATCTACTTTAGCACATGGCTCCGTACCTTTCTCAGCTGGGCAAGTTACATGTTGCCTCTTCAGTGATCTGCGCAGGAGTAGCGAGAGAGCTTCTGCTTCCAGAATACTCCCAGTCTTTTTGCTCCACCCCTACTTCCTGTCTGGCTTTCCCGCCTATACTGCCTGCCTGGCCAATCAATGTTTTATTAAAATATGATTGACAGAATACACACAATTCTCCCACACCATTTCCCTCTTTTTTTTTTTAAACAAAAGAAAATACCCATAGTCCATTTGTTGGGAATGTGGGCGTAGTATTTCAGGCTACTTCCTGCTGGTTGGGGGCGCTAATGATCTTATGGGGACCTAAAGAAAATTTAGAGTTATAATCAAGTCCTGACTGGAGTATCCTGTGAGTCTTGATCATCTCAGGCAGCAGTCTTGAATCTGTTTTGGATGTAGAATTCAGACATCCAGGCCATCTGTTCCTACCGGAAATTTCTCAGGAGGTCTCCCTTGATCAAAGCTGATTTTTCTTAGCTCTGAATAAATCCAGAGCCTCTCATTTTCTGTGGAAACAAAAACAGAATCTCTTCTCCAAAGTAACATACCTTTTGACTTCAGTTTTGAAGCCAAGGTATTTTCAAAATACCTATCTTGGGTTTGTTCAGCAGCATTTATAAACAAAAGTCTTTCAGCAGCTGTTGCTCCTTCCTCATCATTCAAACAATTCAAAGAGATCATAATAGCATACAGTATCAAGATTCTCTGTGTATTTTCCATCTTTATTTTAACCTCTATTTCTTTTATTTTTACTTTTACTTTTTGAGACAGGTTCTCTGTATATATATCTTTGTCCTGGAATAACACTGTAGACCAGGCTGTCCTTGAACTCACAGAGATCCTTCAGTCTCTGCCTCCCCAGTACTGGGCACAAAGGTGTTTGCTACCACACCTTGAACTCACAGAGGTCAACTACCTCTGTCCCTTAAAGTCTCAGAGGTCAATGTACCTCTGCCTCCCAGGCATTGGGATTAAAGGTGTGTTCTACCACACCCAACTACTCTCTTTCTTTCTTTTTACTTTAAGAACTTTAACTTTTATCCTGAATATATTTTTAACACACTGTAAACCATTTAGAGGTTTTCTTCATCTTTGAATCTCTCTTTACTGTATATCTCTCTTTTTCTGACCACATGAGCCTTTAATTTACAAAGCAATACGGAAAGCCGTGGCTTTGACAGCTAGATCCTTAGTTTTCCAGCCTCTGCGGAGGTACTGGCTGTAGCCATTTTTGTTGCCACAACTCTATGGCGTTTCAAGGTCCTTGCTAGCAAGTAAGCTGGAGCATTCTGCTCACAGACCACACTCAGTCGGACTGCCTGTCTGAAAGAGTCAGAGATTGCTCTGGCAGGACAGGCCAGAAAGCTAGCATTTTAAAACAGCGCAGCTTTTTTCCTGCAATGGCTGAAAACTGAAAAGCATGCATTCAGCTTTTCATCAACACCGGTTAAGTTTTTCGTGGCAGGACATCTTAAAAGAGTTGCAAAGTTTTGCAGCTAAAGCTGAGTCAGGAAGCCTCTCTTAGATGAGAGCACTTGCTTGCCTCTAGCAAGCAGAGCAAACCTGAGAAATTGCTGCTACCAAGAAAACATGCTTTACTCTATTATTCTTTTCCAAGCTTTCTCAAGCTTTCTGTGGATTCAGTTATCCACGTTGGGCACCATATGTAGCAAGGAGCTACGGGCAGGCCTGCTTTTCATCCCGCCCGGCTCCTGCATGGCTAGCTTAGTCCCAGAAATAATAACACACAAATTATATTCATTTAAACACTGCCTGGCCCATTATCTCTAGAGAGTTAGTTACTGACTAACTCTCATATCTTGATATTAACCCATTTCTAATAATCTCGTGGTAGCACCATGAGGTAGTGGCTTACCGGAAAAGATTCAGCATGTCTGACCTGGTGGCTGGCTCCATGGCTTCTGCCTCATAGCCCTCTTCCCAGCATTCTGTTCTGTTTACTCCGCCTACCTAATTTTCTGTCCTATCAAGGGGCCAAGGCAGTCTCTTTATTGACCAATGAAAATAACACAATAGACAGATAACCCTTCTCCATCAATAGTTTGTGGCCTGTAGCTCTTAAGAGATGTTCAGATTAGCAAGTCTTTGACAAACTTATCACTTTTCGTGTATTCTCCTGATAAGATTCCTAAAATGTGGACACAAATAGATCTTTCTTATTTTTTGTAGGTTTCTTTTTATTTAAGACATGGTTTCTTTGGCCATCCTAGAACTCACTCTGTAGACCAGGCTGGCCTTGAACTCAGAGATTCTCCTGCCTCCTCCTCCCAAGTTCTTGGATTAAAGATATGCAACATCACTGCCCAGAATATATAAATATAGTGAGTGTTTAACATATCACTGATGAATTTAAGAACTTTAAGATGTTTGATTAAGTCCTAACCTTGAATGGTATGAGCCTGTGAGGATATCTGGTTTATTATAGCATTCTTTCTGCCAAGAACATGCCCCATGAAATGTATTTCAGCACAAAGAATTGTACAGAACAAAGAATTGAGAGATGAGGTATAATTTATATACTTTCTCCACCTTGACTATTCATAATGTAATTTAGCAGATTTCAATATCCCAAAGATAAAAATTAAATTAATTATGTACATATATGTGCATATTTGTACGCAAATGAATGCATAAATCAATACAGCATAGCTTAATCATACATGCTCCTGGATTTTTTGGCTTGGCTTATTACTCTTAGTAGAATCATTCAGTGAATTCTATTGATAGAAGAAGAATGAAATTTTTCAGTCATCATCTCTTATCAGAGTATCTATGCATGCCTTATTAAGACAAACACACACATATACAATATTATTTTATGTATTACAGATTATTTATAGTAACATATAGTAGATGTAAGTGTAACTGACTTTACTGAAAATCAGGGAGGGTGTTGAAAATAGCTTGTATCATAGCCTTGAGAAGATTTCTTATTCTCTCACAAAGGTAATCATTGTCACAATATGCTCTGGCCGGAGCTACAGAGGTGTAACAGAGGCTAAGAGTGTGAGTTGCTTTTGTAGAAGACTAAGGTTCGGCAGCTCAGCATTGCCGATATCTTTATCTCCAGTGGATCCAAGGCCCATGGTCTCTAAGGACACCTGTGCTCACGTGTACAAACACGTACATGCCACACACACACATATATGCTTAACTTAAAATAATGAAAACAAATCTTAAAAAATATTCTCTGGTGGCTGTGTGGACCCCGAAGCTTACCATGTGTCAGGCCCAGATCAAGTTCTCCTCACTTTACTCGTTCTCTGTAGAAATGAACTTTATTGCTTAGAATCCCAGCGTTGGTTCTCAGTGTTAAGTAAGGCATGTTTCTCTGTAAGGAAAAATGCTGGTCTTATTTCTTTGTATACACAATACATATATAATTTTCCTATATGCACCTTATAATGGTGATATTTGTGATCTTTCTATCATACAAAAGCAATAAAAACATTCAGTAAAAAGCACCGAGCCCAGACCTTTTGTGGGCTGACACTGTCCTGAAGCTGAGGAGTGGTGTTAAAGTACACCATTCTTGAGTCATTCTCGTAAGATGAAACAAACATGTTCTGCATCCTATCATGTTGTGCAATGGAGATACTGCATAGATTAGGTGTATTTTATTTCAGTGTACAATCTACTCAGTGAACGAGTCTCATCATTGTGCCTAAACCCCCAATGATGATAAAAGGTAAATCTAGTTGGCATTGTTTTAGGGAAACGTCCAAGGCAGGATGTATTCTAATGAAATAGATGTCATACATCCACTGGTCCAAGCTTGGGAGTATGCTTCTTGTGATGCCCTTCTCCTTTCTACACTTTTGAAGAAGTGCAAGACATGGCGTGGTAAAAGGTGCTGAGTGAATGTTTGAGTAACGTCAGGATTCTTTCTCTCTTCTTGTAATACCACTAGTAATTAGTCACAGGAGCTTTACCCTGATGACTTTATCAAAGTATTTGCTTTCTGATATAATAGTTCACATAAAATAGTAACTGTGATACACCCTACAATCTCAGCCCTAAGATTCTGAGGTCAGAAGATCACCAAATGTGCAAAATCACCCTTGATTTTACAGACAGTAAATATAGAGCTGGTCTCAAAACAAATTAAAATAATACTTCATATGCATATTCACACATATGACGGATAAATGGTGAATAGATAGCTTTATGGATAGATAATTACATAGGCAGATGATAGAATAAAAGAAAGAGGGAAGGAGAGGAATAAGAAAAGGAAAAGGAAGAAAAGAAAGGAGGAAGGGAGAAAAGGAAGGATGGTGGGAGAAAAATGGAAAGAGGGATGGAGGGGTAGAAAGAGGGAGGGAGGAAGAAAAACAGTAATATCTTTATCTTTGGTGTTCTTTCAATAAATACATCATATTCTCCTTTCAAAATGCCAACTGTCATTTATACAATAAATACCTCATCTTAGATGCTGGCTAATACACATTATAAACATCACTAGACTTAGAATTGCCTAGGAGCTTCACCTCTAGACATGTCTGCAAAGGCATTACCAGAGGGATGCCACTGAGCAGGAAGATCCACTCTGATGAGAGTGACACCAAACATGGGCCAGGGTCTAGCTTACACGAAATGAGAAAAGAACGAAAGAAATTGGGCACAGGCATTCTAGTTCCTTTGCAGAGCATACAAGGCTTGGCTGCCCCTCCTGAACAATGGCAGCTTTCACTCAGTAAGGATGGATCAAACATCTGTTTTTCAAATTATACATTTATGGAAAGAAAATGAAATGGTCTGTATTTAAAGCAAATTTAAGATATTTTTCTATTTATCTGACTTTGAAGTCAATGCAGTAAAATGCCCTTAGTTACACTAAATCTGAAACTGTTTATCTAATGCTGAATGAGAAGAGCATAGTTCAACTGCAAACTCTGCCATTGCGACTTATTCTAATGAAAATACTAAAATGCTTTATAAAAATCTGTGTATCTTGTTACTATGTCTTTAAGTAATTTTTCTGATATATTGTTTCCACATTAGCTACCTCCATCCTCACAAAGAAATTATCTGAATAAGTGCATCATCACTCCCAGGTTATCAGTGTATGGGTGAGACAAATGTCACACTAAAGCATGCCAGCAAGTCTACTTCTAACGCTTTGTCCCAGACCCTACTTTTACTTTGACCCCTTCTTTTCTGCATACAAAAAGGGATATCCCTAGACTAATGGTCACTAGGGGAATGCCATTAAAATATAATTCTGATCTGTCACCTGAAAGTCCCCTGACATGGGGCTGTGTCCTGCCCTGAAAACTGGCTGTACCATGCACCTCACACATTTCTCCCAATCACCACGATTTGATATCCAAACAAAAGAATGGTGTATCAGCTTCTGTCCAAAAGATGTGATTCAGTACCTCTGTTTAGATGCCTCATAGAAAGGACATTTGTCTTCTGAGATCCCAGCCTTTCCACTTCTGCCCTAAATCCTATAATTTTCACTTACCTTCTCTTTCATTTCCACCCTATCCATCCATCTCCACACTTCTGCCTCCAAGCATACCCAGACATTTACTATTAAAAGGAAAAAGACCACTGTAACTTCCAAGTATCATAGCATGCATTTGTTTTTTTTATTCATTATATTTTTAAGAGTTAAGACTGTTAAATTCAAGCTGAGTTTTTGAGATTTCTTTTTAAATTCATTCTATAAAATGTTTGAATATATATAAAGTTTAAAAAACATGACACACAGTGGAAGAGAACTTGCTCCCAGATCCACTGGCAGTACTGATCTGTTTCCCAAAAATAACTGTTTTCATTCCTATACCTCCTTATAGAGCAGGTCTAAGCATACTGAAGCGTCCTGTTTAGTCTACATCCTTTATACCATTATGTGAAATGCACAGTGTCCCATGCATTAGTGTCAGCATCTGATAGGATATGTAGGGATACAGGATGTTGGTCTTTATGAAATAACCTACACTCTGCTTTGTAGTTATTGTATGTATATACTATGACTTTCAAGAGGAACTGGTGATCAGTGCAGGGTGCCTTACACATTATAGATTTGAGGAACACTTAGAAGTTTCAAATATTTGACATTACAACATTACTGCAGCTGCCAGGCAGTGGTGGCTCACACCTTTAATCCCAGCACTCAGAGGCAGAAGCAGGTGGTTTTCTGTGAGTTCAAGTTCAGTCTGGTCTACAGAGTGAGTTCCAGGACAGCAAGGGGTACACAGAGAAACCCAGTCTCAAAAAAACAAACAAGCAAAACATTACCACAATAAACATCCTCTACATATGTCACTGTTTATGAGAGTTTATTTGCACAAGATATACACACATATAAACACACACATATGTACACAAATACATACAGAAAACACACATATACATGTACATACAAATACACATGACACACACATACATACATCAAATCTTTTCTCTTTATGTTTTAATTTCATGTTCAAGATAAAATAGATAACTTATTTATCCTCAACTCCCTTTATTTATTCATCTGGTTTTCTTTGAAGTTTCATTTTCTGGTGTTCTCTTTAAAAGTGCTGGTCACCAATTCCACAAGTGCATGATTTTTCTTCTTTTGCTGATGTTACTTTTGTTTTTTTCTGGAGACATGGGATTGCTGATGAATATGGCCTTGAATTTTTTACCTTCCTCCTTTTGAATCATCAGAGGGTTACATGACCAATTTATGAAGTGCTGAGAATCAAGCCCAAATTTTAGTTCATGCTATGCAAGCACTCAACCAACTGTGATATAACCCAGGTCAATTTCCCTTTCTTAAAGAAAATCCTTCTCTTCTTCATTCTCCATTAACATTCTTCATTCTTCATTTGCATTAACACACTATTGCTTCTTCTCCACTCTCACGCACCTACTTTGCAAGGAGCTATCATAACCTCCCCTGTCTTCAGCTTTATCATGCAGTTAATTTTATGAAGATCTCTTTTCTCCTGAGTTGCTGCAAAGCACTCTACACTTGCTTATGTGTTTGCTCTTCAGTTGCACCCAGCACAAAGCTGGATATTTTTGAATGTCTTAGTAAGCTACTGTTAAACGTATAAGTACACATGACCATTTTTTGGAAAGAACTAACAATGTTCCTGAGGACCTCATTTTACTCAATCTGTGTGTACTGGACTTATTCTGCTGAGGTCTTCTTTTGGGGTTTATTCTATGATGTTTATCTTTAAAGTCTTTGATGGGTGTGGCTTTACATGCCAGAAAATTGAGATTGACTGTAATTGCTGCAAGTTTGGTGCTACAATGTGAATTTGGCACTCCAGGGAAAAGGTCATGAGACAAAACCATCTTCCATTCCACTCCTGTGCTTAGAGTCTCGGAATTAGTTTCTTGGTAATAATTGAGAACAAGCACGTTGTGTGAAGAACATTGCTACTGTAGAAAGTTCTGTCTTCTCTCCCTCATCTCTCATATTTTATCTCAGAGTTCTGTTTCTCCTCTGGTTGGGAGAATTTTCGTGGTCACTTATACCATCAGCTAGTGAGTCGTGGGCAGGTTCCTCGTAGCATTATAATCTCTGCCGATGACACAATCCCGCTATTTATGAAAAACAACTTATGTTTCTAACTCAAAGAATTCAGACAACTAAAAAGGATTAGAGTAGAGAGGTTTTATTTTAAATTTTACACATTCTCAAACTTGATTTAAAAATACTGTCTATGGGGTGTTGTGGCTTATGAAAGAGGTCCCTGCCTTTAAAATTACATAAAAGCACTAGTTCCAAGCCTGTCTCTCCATCACATAGCCTGGGTCTTTCTCTTCTCTGTCTTATATTTTCTCATTGAATAAATAACGATTTAGACTAGAGAATTTGAAGGTCCATTGAAGTTCTAATGATCTACTAGGAGCAGGAGCACTGGAGATAGGAACCTTGCCTCCCAGACACACTTCCTCTATTTCCTGCTAAGTGAGTCTTGGCGAGTTATTTAGGTCTTGAAGATTTCACTGACTTATTTTACTTTCTTTTTTTTCCCGTTTTTCTCTTTCTCTCTTTTCATTTGGGACTAATGATGCTTTCGGCAGATAGCTGCTGTGGTGTTAAAACTAGAACAAAGCAAGTAAAAAATTTGTACATTCAGGGTAATTCTGTACATTTGATAATTATAGTAGTGATGGTATTTATCTCTTAATTAGGAATAAAGGAAAATTCTCCTTTACATCATATAGTGATGTTTAGGTAGAATCCATAATAAAGTAGCCCAGCACATTACTCATTGGTTTAAGCTCTCTAAAAGAGAGACAAAACTTAATCCACAAGATTTAAAACTGGGAATACCCCATTGTATTTGCTCACAGCCTGCAATGTCTCACAGAGACAAATATATTAAATTGAAAAAAAACAGTGAAAAGACATTCTTTGTCATTGGAATAAGAATAAATGTCAATAAAAGAGTGTCAAATACTGTGTAGGAATATTTCATGCACGCGTGTGCACACACACACACACTACCAAGCATTTTAAACTTTACAAGATTCTCTGTGTTCCCTAACGCAAGAAGAATGACTAATATTTTCCACTTGAGTTACAAACTTATTTTCTAAAGACTATATCCTTTTATAAATTTATAGACTTTTATTTCATAATTTTTTAATTTTACTAGGAATTGTGTTAAATACTTTTTTCCAGATCACCTTAGTGAGTTGTGTGGCCATTCTTACCCGGCTCAGCTCAGACTCTGTAGTCACAGCCTGCTCGGAAAAAAATCTCACATCAAGGCTCAGCAAGTATGTGTGTGAATATCCTAAACAGAGTGCCATCAAGGTAAGGTCCAAGCTTCAATAACCCCAGGAGAAAGCCAAAAAAGGTGAGAGAAGAGTGAGGACAGGGCAGGGGAGGACGCAAGCATGCACAGGTCCTCATGCAACTGCATGAGCAAGACCAAAACCAAGAAACTTCCACTTTCACTGTGGTTTCTGTACCTCCAAAATAAACGGAAGAGGCCATCATCATCAGAGTCTTCGGGTTGTTTGGTATGTTTCATTGTACATATTTATTTTTGTGGCATTGCCTCACTCTGGAATTCTCGGTGGTCAGGAACATGCTATGTATATCAGGCTAACCTGGAACTTAGAAAGATCCACCAGCTACTGCCTCCCAAATGCTAGGATTAAAGGTGTGCACTACCAGGCTCAGTCCTGTTACTTGTTTGTTTTTGCTTTGTTTTGTTTTGAGATGGGTTTACTAAGTAGCTCAGGTTGGCCTCAAACCCGCACCTTCTGCCTTTGCTTCCTAGCCCTGGAGTGTGATTGCAAGCATGTCCCATCATACCAGACTCGGCTTCTGTAGGTACTATTGCTCTTTCACTTTAATTATTGCCATGTCCTAAGATTTTTAAGAAAATTTTGATAAAGGAATCTTAAGGCTAAGCCAGTCCATTGTCCTTTAAAAAACAGCAGGCTGTCATTATTTAGTATATCGGGTGTTTATTAATATGTAGGGTGGAAGATTGTATCATCTTTTTTATGATTTATCTTGTTTGGTTATAGAATGTAGTATTTATAATCAGTAACATTTGTTTCCATTGTAGCCTGGCACTAAATAAAAGGTCTATACTTGTCAAGCATCACTATTGTAATATTGCCAACTGGAAATAATTGAGAATTTTGAAAAATGTTAATCTGTATTAAATTTCTTGGGCTTAGGAATCCTTTAGACTCTAAGGGCAATTATACCCGTGATTTTAACAACATGGATTAGTCAAAGACTCAAACTGATAAAGATTGTGTTTCACTGACCAGTGCACATTAAATATTTTTAGAAAAATAAGAAGAGGAAGAAGAAGAGAAGAAGAAGAAGAAGAAGAAGAAGAAGAAGAAGAAGAAGAAGAGGAAGAGGAAGAGGAAGAGGAAGAGGAAGAGGAAGGAGAAGGAGAAGAAGGAGGAGGAGAAGAAGGAGGAGGAGGAGGAGGAGGAGGAGGAGAGAAGAAGAAGAAGAAGAAGAAGAAGAAGAAGAAGAAGAAGAAGAAGAAGAAGAAGAAGAAGAAGAAGAAGCTGTAACACAGCTAATATGCCACTGTGAACATGAATGTTTAAAATTAAAAGATTCCTGGCATAAACCCCCAAACAAAAGATGAACGGTAGGAATAAAGTACTTCCTCAAAATCTAAAGACATGAAGACACCAGGTTTATTAACCTGTAGTTAATGTGCCCAACAACTCAAACAGAAGAAAATAGAGTTCCTTTTGTTTTTGGTTGCTTATTAAGAAAAAAAAATGGTCAAGGCATAGTGCCCTTTCTTCAAAAATCCCAATGAATGAGGAGAGATTTCTTCAAAGCTTCCCATTTTATACTTTGCCTTGAACTTTAGGCCTATATTTCTTGGGAATAGGGAGAGAAGTGTTGACCAAATGTTTGGTTTTGTCTCTGAAACCTCAGAACTTTGCCCTCAACTCACTCATGAAATTGGCTACTCTGATTTAAGAAGGTGACTCCCAGTTCTTACTTTCCAACTGAGCCTGCTGCTAGGTACAGAAGAGCTTTCTGCAGCTGGCCTCATCCAAGAGCTTTAGGAACTCAACCTCCAGGACAGCGTGGGAACAAAAGTCATACAAAACATTCTGTCCTCTCACAAAGAAGAACACAGAATTCAAATGGTTAGCTGTCTGGAAGCATGCAATTTGTTGCAAATGGTATCTGGTAAAACAAGCACCACCAAAAGCCCAGGAAAAAAAAAGACTCCCTTTTTAGAGTGCACTCTAGTTTTAGCTATTTTTGTTTTTGTAACGCTAAAGGGTGTGTTCATGCTTGATAGGCATCTTATGTACTGTGTTATATTAAAAGCTAGTAAAAAAAAGCCTTCATGTGTGATTGCATGTGCATCTCTCATGGACAAATGATAGCTCAATAGATAAATGATAAGTGACATAGAGACAAGCAAGCAAACAAGCCAAGAAGCAAGACAGACTTTTTAAAAATTGAAGAGAATGGTAGGAAAGAGAAAAGAGAAGAAGCAAGCAGGAGAAGGGGGTGGGTTTTTACAAAGAGCAGACCTTGCAGGACATAAAGCCACTTCATCTGCTTTCACATCCTCTGCTTCCTGGCAGCTCTACCTCTGAGTGGATCACTCTTACCTGGCTTAGAGAAAAAAAGGAAAATCTCCTACCTCTCCTTTGCTAACCCTCCAATTAAATCCCTGCCAACAACCTGCACTTAGTTGCAAAGCGTCTCTACATAATGCTGGAGATTACATTAACTGTACTCAGGAACTGAGACTCCTCATTCAACTGCTGTATTCCCGCATGTAGACAGAAATTGCACAAGCGAAACCAATGCAACCATTGTCTAGATTTCAGAATCTCTAATAAAGTGGAAACAAAAGGAACTGCCATCTCTTATAAAAATAATGTAGGTTGATATCAGAGTATTTACTAAACACCAATTAAGTGTTACTTGCTAAAATTGTGAAGATGAATATTCCTTTCACAGAACAGCATGAAGTTTTAAGCCAGCATGGAGGAAAAATATAATTATATCTCCACCTAGTGGATATTGTTGTCAGAGCAGGTACAATAAGTAAAATCTAAGAAATCCTCAATACTAAAAGCAAAACCTGCTTGTCATGAAATTCTTGCAAGAAACCCCAAGATATTTGTGTATCCTATGATATGATGATCCTGTAAATATTTTTACACAGATGATATTGTTCTCAATGTAAGTATTATGGGACAAACCTTGCCTCTCTCTATGGGCGAGGCTATTCACTGCACAGAAAAGCATTTATATTGGAGTATTTAAACTGTGAATTATACATTGTCTTATATGGGAAGATATGAAATTTTTTAAAGAGTATTGAAAATTTCTTTATTTTTTTGAGAGAAATCTGTGTGAGTTCTATAAAAATTCTGAGCAAAGAGATATTGATAATCATCAGAGAGGTGAAAAGAAATTCCAAATAAAGCAAAAGAAAGGATGAAAAGGGATTGTAGATTCTATGGAAAAACCTACTCACAATTATTCCAGTGTCACCAGGAGGAAAGCTAGGTACCCGATGGGCAGGGAGTGGTCAGCACACATGATTTAAGTTCTTAAGGCAAACGGTAGTATTTTTTTAAAAGCAGAGTAGACATTTTCACTCTAAGAGAAAATGAAAAATTTTATTTTGTCTTTCTCCCTTTAAGTGTTCGGGGGAATGTTATAAATATTTAAAGGCTGTGATTTACGGCCATAAGATGCAGAAGCAGTGGACTGGAGTAATCTGTGCGGTGTAATATATTTAGGACAATGATGTTCATCACGAAGATGAATATGCGGGATGTGTGCTGGGGGAGGGCGAGCGATATGCATCCCGCAGAGTCAAAGAATAGCCCTCACTGACTTACCACAAATGCACCTTAGAATAAACCGTTGATAGAAAACCTGGGTCAGCGATAGGGTTTTGGTTATTGGAATCAAACAGGATAATTTAAAATATAATAATTATTTCCTAAAGGCAAGCTAAAATTTAGACTATTTCAAATAATAGAAAACTAGCAATTTAGGACTAGAGACTATGTCTGTAGAAAAGTATGTTAATATAAACAGCCCCACCCCCCGCAAAAAAAAGAAGAAAATTAGATTACTAAAAACTACAGGTACTGGTAAGTAACTAAATAAATGGCATCAGGGAGAAATAAGTTGAAGAAAGTCCTGAAATAGCCAGAGCAACTTCTGTATGGCTATTGTTTGGCTTGTATTTTTAGCCTTTGTTAATCTTTTCTTTTACTGTTATTTTTAGTTTGTCAGACTTGGAACACATAACATTTCACTAGTCTTCCCATTCAGGAAGTTCGTGCTGTAGGCTGTTGTTGGAGATGAGTGCGCTAAACCATTTCAGTAAATTTAAGTAAAAGTTAAGTAAATTAAGCCAAATTCCCTCCCTGGTTATTTGCTTTGGAGGACTGAAAGCTACCCCCAGCTGTGGTGCTGTGCAGCAACCACTTCCCTCTTTATTTTCCAGTCTGTCGCTGTCGGCTCTTCAGGACAGTGCTCATCCACCGGGCCACGATGGTCGCGAATTTACCCTCCTCCTCATTCCCCAGTTGACAATTAAGAACACATTTATTTTAAATTCAATAACACTTTTATTTTTAACAAAAAAGGAACAACGATTTGCAAAGACGGTGGTGAAGATTTAGTTTAAAAAATAGCATGATTGAAAATTTATCTAAAAATCAGATAATTGGATCACATATACCAGAATTTAGTAGAAATTGCAGGCCCATGTCACGGTTACTGAGAAAACTAATCTGCTCAGAAGGCAGCAGTGCCAGGCTTTTCTACATGTAGAGCCCTGAAAATGTTCTTACTTTTTTTTTTCTCTTGGCCTTTTCTCATTTCTGCTGAAACTAAATATAGATCCTGAGCCTGCTGCTGTCCTTCTACTAAAGATTTAAATTTAAGACATAATACATGCCTGTCTAGACAAGCCTAAAATTGTTTTACTTACTGATGTATGGATGACTGATAAGTGTCATCTTTGCTGCCTGCACTGCCTTTGGAATCCAGTCTAGTGACATTTGTCTATAGCTGACCTATGTCTGCATTTTAGATTACATGAAACATTTAAGTTTTACAAGTATAAGCCTCGGTGTCATTGTTCCAACTCTACATCCAGTACAATCAGACAATTAGATCCTCACCCATGTTTCTTTCTTTCTCACATGGATGTTTTTAATTAAACCAGCAGGGAAGATTGTAATCAAACGAAAGGCAGTGGAATTTGCTTCATCCCTTACCTAGTGCAACAATTATTAAATTCCCTAGCTTCATATTTCTCGTACCGATAAAATTAACTGCAGCATTGCTAGGAAGGGGGGAGGAAGCAACCTCAAGGAATAAAAGCCTATAGGTCTTCAGAAAAATAATGCCAAATATTTAACTGCATTCTCTAGAAAGCTGCTAGCCTACTCCTATATATTTCCTATCACTTTCTCATCATTTTTGCATTATTGGGGAAGGCTTCTCTATCTTACATACAATAACAGGAGAGTAGCCCTTTGAAATGTGGTTATAAGTCCTAATTAGGTTATTTCTGAACCATGGTTTTGTAGAATAATTGTTTACCTTGAATTGACCCAGGATTCCACTGAAAGAAATAGTTTGCCTTGCCTATGCCGTGTTATAAATGTGTGGTTATTAAGAATGTGAATATGAAGAAAGACTTTCCAGGCGGTGTGACTACGAGACTGTGTTAGACATCTTATTACCCTGATGCGCTGTGACATATGACATTCGCACAGTTCACCTTTCACGCTGTTTACACTGCTCATACAAGTTTAAAAATTTATGTGAGAAACAATCATCCTTACATTCCAAACATATGCGGAAAACAATTTACATAATTTCCAGCCAGTGAGAAAAGACAGAAATGGAGGAGCCGTTGAAGTGGTAACTTCCGTGATGTGAACAATGGTTCTTGACAGCCCTCCACCTGGCTCAGGATCATACTAGGCTTTTAGTTGGCAACAGTCAGAGACAATGAGCTTCCTGTGGTATACCTGGGTCTTAGTAGTTGACACAAATATATCAATATTTATCTTCATCATCTGCCTCTGTGATTAAAAGCAGAAAATTGAGCATATTTCACTATCAAATCCATGGGTTGTGGTAGGCACTCTATGAATCTTAAGTGAATTAATGAATATTTAAAAAGTAAACAGCAAGAGCTGAAAGATTAATATTATGCTGCTAAATCCAGGCTCCCCTTTTCCTGAGACAAAATGCCCCATACAGAAATCTGAACCTCACACCTGAAGTAGGACTTTAGTGAAAGCATGAAGGGCTCAAAACAAAAAGGGGAAGATCCCCTAGATGCGTAGGACAATCACATGAGAAAGGCATACAACATTCAAACATTTAGGATGGGCTTAATGTAATAAGGTTTTTATTATGAATGGATGCATTTGTTACGAATGGACACATTAGACTCCATGGATGGAAAAGATTTAATGAAAGGTAGGCTGTAGCCTTCACTTTTTGTCTTTTTTTTATGATTTATTTTGTTTGTATTCAAAAACAAAACCATGGTCACTGTGGAGTGCTGACTCTAATTTGTGAAGTGATTTAGTTGAGTGAAGGCAGATGACTTCAGCCGTCAGTGGTGTGCAGTTAAGGACAGGACACAGGTCCTGAGGTTCTCTATCTCTATTTAACAGTCCTTTAAATGTGAGGACAGGCCATACAGTTTCCCAGATGAGAACTAGTAACACCGCAATGATCCTTTAACTAATTCCTTTATTTTTGATGTTATCATTAGATCAGCCCTCTTTTGCTTCCTCTCTACAAACCCACCCAGAAAACCATTTACAAACTTAAGCCATTGTTTCTTAAATTGTTTGGTTTATGGGCATAGACAATATATAAAATCAAGAAGCAAGTACTGAAAAGCTCAAAGAAATCCTCTTGGAAAATAAAACAGTGTTCCATTCTCCAAGTGTGATACAAGAAACGAAAGAAGAAAATATGAAAGGAAAGCCACTTTTAAATTTTTCATCCTTTATCTTTTTAATTTTTCACAAATGGAAATTTACTTGCCTTTAGTCAACAAAAATAGAAAGTAACAAGCTGTCCTGTTTTTAAACACCAAAAACTCAAGTTTGAGGCAGAGAGCTGACCTCCTCCAGCAAGGCCACACTTCTTCAACAGTTCCTTCTTCCCAAGCAGTTCCACCATCTGGGGACTAAGCATTCACATGTATGCACCTCTAGGGGCCTTGTCGTTGAAACCGTCACCCTTACTGTTGTAAATTCTGAGCGGCCACTAGAGCTAGAAAACTGTTTACTAGTGGAGCAGAAACCTATTTTGGATGAGAATAGAAACACTAGAAACGCAAGAGGGGAAGAAAGTTCTGTCATTATGGCTTGGCCTGAAGGCATACAGTTGACAGTCTTGCATAATGTTGATGGAACCCCTACATAAACCTGTTAGCTGTGGCCCTGGAAAGAAGGAAATAAGAGGGCTAAAGGAGACAGAAAGTGGGGAAGGACAGAGGAATCACAGTTTGGGGTATAAATTCTGTTCATTTCTGGCTGACCAGTGGAACTGCAATGGAAAGAACAGCCTATAAGTGTTTCAGCCACTGCAAGAACTCAAGATAAATCAAGGTATTTGCTGCCCTCTTCTTTGTTATATAGTGTTCAATAATGTAAAGAAAATTAATTTAGTAATCAAGGAAAAGATGGTAAATTCTTAGGAAAAAAACTTAATTCTGTACAAAACTGTGTCACCAGAATGATATAGTAAAGTTACACCACCACCACCAGCCCCCTCCCCGTTTTTGTGAATGTGAATTTCGGGTTTCGGAGAGGCAGCTCAGTAAAATAAAGTTAGACTAGGGTCAGGTCAACTGCAAATGTAATAATAACTGATATCTGCGTGCAAAGAAAGAGATGCAGGGAAGTTCCAGGGAAGAATGGTGGTAAAGATGATGGTGGAAGCCTTAAGCCCAAACATTTGCAGGTGTAAAAAAGTAGCAGAGTCCAGGAAGGATGCCTCACCCTAACTCTGCAAAACTGGGACTTCAGATTCCTAACCTAAGGGGTGAAAAAAAATACATTTCTATTGTTTTAAGACACCACTTTACCATAAGTTATGGTGATCGTAAGAAAACAGCCAAATAAAATACAAAGCTTCAGCGTTAAAGGGCAGATGACAGTGAGATGGTCTGACAGTTAAAAGCAATTATTATGTATTCTCATTTGCTTTCTGCTGTGTTTATAAGCAGCTTGAGGAGAGAAAATTTTATTTGGCTTCCAGGTCAGTCCACCAACAAAGGAAGGCAGGGCAGGAGCTCCAGGCAGGATCATGAAGGCAAGGACTGAAGCAGAGAGCACAGAAGGATACTGCCTACTTGATTGCTGTCATAGTTTGCTCAACCTTCTTTCTTATTCAACCCAGGACCACCTGCCTAGAGTTGGCACTGTGAACTGGAGCACCCCACCCGCAATGTCAATTGTTACAACACCCCACAGATATGCCATCTTAGTTTCTTTTCTTTCGCTCTGACCAAGCACCATGACCAACATGACTTACAAAAAATAGCATTTCCTCAGGCTTATGGTTTGGTTAAATCCATGGTTGTGGAGCAGAGGCATGTCATCAGGAATATCTGAGAGCTCACATCTCAACCCACAAACAGGAGGCAGAGAAGGGTTCAATGCAGATGGTGTGAGTCTTTGAGGCTTGAAATCTTCAAACTTACCCTCAGAGACAAATCTCCACCAACAGGGTCACACCTACTCAACCTTTTCAAAGAGCCCACTAACCAGTGGACCAAGTACTCACTTGCCAAAGCCTATTGAGTAATTCTCATACAAACTACCAACATGCCACGCCAATAGGTCAGGGTGGTGAGGGGAAACCCTCAGTTGAGTTTCCCTTTTCTTAAATGTAGCAAGTTAATAAAAACTAAGCATGACAATCCCCTTCCCGAGAACCTAAATTCAGTTTCTAGTACCCATGTTGGATTCTCACAGCAAGCTCTAGTTCCAGCTCCTCATCTGGTCTCTGCCAGTAACTGCACTCAAGTGCACGTACACGTGCACAGACAGACACACACACACACACAAATGTATGTGTGAAGATTTGAATCAGAAAGGCCCCAATCTTCACAGCAATATGACAGTAACTAAGATAAAAGTTAGACCACGAACTGGGTTGTTGCTGGGTTAGGTATGAAATGCTGTTTTGAGGGGGGGATATGAAAGACTTTGGGACTTTGGACTAGAACAACAGTTGAACATTGTAATTATGCCTAGTGGGCCATCCAAGAAGAAGCATGGAAGACAGCAGTGGTGCGGGTGAACAATTCTATATCTGTCATCTATGTTTTAAATAAACGCTGATTGGTCGGTAGCCAGGCAGGAAGTATAGGCAGGAAAATCAGACAGGAAGTAGAGGAGGCACAATGAGAACAGGAATATTCTGGGAAGAAGAAAGCCCATTCCACCCAGTCCTGCCCAGATCACGGAAGAAGCAGGATGTGACCTGCCCCGCTGAAAAAGGTACTAAGCCATATAGCTAACATAGATAAGAATAATGGGTTAATCTAAACTACAAGAGCTAATAAGGAGCCTGAGCTAATGGGCCAATCAGTTTATAATCTTATGGAGACCTCTGTGTGATTTTCTTTGGGGCTAAATGACTGTAGAAACTTGTCCTTGGCAGGACAGAAACCCCAACAAGCCTGCCAGTCATGCTATACAGCAGTGTTGAAAGCAATGTGGAATATGCAGGTACAACTCAAGATGATTCAGAGAGAGGCAATATTAGCAGTCAGATGGAGACCATTTTTGTGGTATTTTCTTAAAAGATATGGATGCTTTCGAGCCTCACCCAAAAAAGCTGTGACAGAAGCTAACTTAAAGAGTTTAGGGCAGCTGGTTTTGGCAGAGGAGATGCTCCTATTGACTGTATTGTGTCATGTGGTTATTAGTGATCACTTTTATGCTAATCTACAGTGAAAAGGATCAAGCAGGGCAAAAGATGCAAAATGTACAGCTTGAGGAGAAAAAAATACCAGGAATGTAATCTTGGAACCACGTCCTGTGCACAAGAAGATAGGAAGTTTAACACAAGGCCTACTGCTGACTAGACTAGAAGAGTTGGGCCCTCAGGGTGAGACTCCATGTGCCTCAGACTGCAAACTGTGAAAGGAAAAGCTCAGAACAAGAGCAGTGTAATTCAAGGATGGCGCCAAGATTAAGCTGCAGCAGGCAGCAGAATTTAGTAGCTTTGGTTGCAAGCTTCTGGTGTCACCAAGGATACAGAATTAAAGTTGTTGTGGGCTCTTCCTCAGAGTTAAGGAAAGCCTCTGAGGTCACACGTGTTTGGTGGCCCAGAGAGGCCATTGCAGAAAGAGGTGATGGTGAAGCCTGGACCCCAAGATGTTGGAGATGCCAGAGGCACGAGATACTTGAAAGGTGAAGAGTAGAAGGATATGGCACTAGCTTGAGACAGACATGTGTTGCAGTCAGCAAAGCTGGAAGGAGCACCTGAAGTGTCATGTAATTCACTAAGAGGAGCTTGTCCTTCTGGATTTAGGTACATTTACAGTTTGCAGTAAAAAAGAGTGTCTGAAGATATTTTGATCTTAAACTTTATACCTATATTGAGATTGAAAGACTAAGGGGATTTTTGAATTTGAAGTGAATACATTGTATGGCTACAAGCCTATGGGTACCAGGGAGTATAATATGGGGATTTGAACAAGAATGAACCTCCAATATGTGTATAAATTTGACTGTTTGAGACTCAACCAGTAGACTGATCAGGAGGGAGTAGGAGGTATGACCTTGTTAGAGGAATTGTATCACTGGGGTGGGCTTTGGGGTTTCAAAATCCCATGTCAGGCCCAATTTCTCCCTCTGCCTCCATCTTACTGATAAGATGCAAGCTCTCAGCTACCACTCCAGCACTGTAATTGCCTGCCTGCTGCCATGCTTGACACCAAGATGATCATGAACCAACTGTCTGAAACTGTAAGCATGCCATCAATTAAATATTTCTTACTTTACATGGTGTCTCTTCACAGCACGGAACAGCAGCTTAGACAGTACATAGACACATTTATAATCAAAACATAAATTTTTTAGTAATTATAGCACAGTGTGGAAATGTTCTAGAATACTCACCCTAAGTCTAATAACAGAATGAAGATAATGTCCAAAAAATCAAGAAAATTTGAAAACAGATCACAGAAATTAAATCAATTGAAGATTACAAAGGAAGAAAAGACATTCAAAAGTAGTAGGGAGCTATATGGGCTGTGAGGTGAGAGCACAAGGCTATAGATACATAGGGATGCATATAATTGTTGAACAGTGCCCCTAAATTTGGTGCAAAGTTTTGAAATATTTTTAAACGATGGGTACATCCCTGACCACATAAATGGAATTAAATCATGACTAGACATGCATGGTAGATCTGCTCATAGCTAAATGGAAGAAAAATCTTGAAAGCAGACAAATCAAAGTGAAATATCACAAACAAGCAAACTGCAATTAAATTAGGAACACATTACCATAAACTGAAAAGGCCAAAACATAGTGACAAGAGAAAAATTTCCCAGAATTTAATTTAATATAAAACAAAATTATCTTTAGATAATGGCAAGGGCATTTATCTCTTATCTAACAGGTACCTTCTAGAGCAAAAGAAAGTGTCATCTAAAGCTAAGCTTAGATGAGCAAGCACGAAGACAACGTGTCAGTGACTCTTTGGAGGATGGTATCATTATCTTCATGGGTTCCTAACTCCTGTAAACGGAGTCAGCTGCAGCTTGAAGAAACTCTGTCGCTCAGGGCTGAATCACCTACAGAGTGGAAAGAGACCCCTGCATTTTACATGAAGTCCAACTGTATTATTGGTCACTAGATTGCTAAAAGTAGAACAAAAGGCAAGGCCATTTTGTTCATAAATTCCCAGCTATTATGGTAGCCTTGCCCATGACCTGTAGATGATCAAGCCAGTCACGTTCTTGCATGAACTGGGAGGGGTTTAAGTGTCTCACCCCTAGCTGAGATGCTAATGGCAGCTCATGGTTGCTGGATGAATGAGACTCAGTTGTTTTCAAGGGTGTGGCCCCTAGTACCTTCTCCATGCTTCAGTGACCGGCCTTACATGTATGCATGTATGCATAGAGTACACTAAAGGGTTCAGCATATTAAAAAGAAAGACACACACAGAGGGAGAGAGGGAGGGAGGGAGGGGGGGTAGAGTGGTTATAGGTGAGGTTCTAGCAGGATTTGAAGGGGCTAAATATGGCCCAAATACTTTGAATATAACTGAAATTATCAACGGATATTTTAAAATAGAGACTATATTCCAACCCTTAGAACAATGACTTAAAAATACAGTGTGGTTATAAATAAGAATAGTAAATAGTAGACATTACGATAATGTGAATATGGACAATTTCTATACTAAACTCATATTTAATTGATTGTTTATTTTTCGAGCTATAAATCTCAAAGTAAATCCAACTAGAAAAGCCCTAATTTAATACAAAATGTTCATGAAACTTGAATGAAGACTAATTCTTATAAACAAAAAGATATCAGGAGCCAAACTAATTAATAATTCAAATACTGAGGAAAAATTCTCAACCTAGAATTTAACATTAATTTAAATGGTTATTAGAGAAAATAAAAATGAAGATATTTCAGACAGAGTCTAAAGTAATATGCTTTTTTGACAGTGGAATATTAAATATCAACTTACTAAGAAAAAAGATGAAATCTTATAAATGTATAATAGTATTCAAACAAATATTGGCCACACAAAGAATAATTGTTTTAGGAAGATTAACAGGGAATAAAGAAGCACAGTAATAGACAGTGTAAGGGATGGAATGTAGTGCAGAGTAGCTAAGCTTCAGTGTGTTGCTTTGTGTTACTGAAACTGAGACTAAGTCTACAATTTTAATAAGTGTAGTATGAAATTTAGGTATAATGATCACTAAGGGAATGATGCAAAACATTCAACAGCACAATAATTGTGGAAATATTAACATTCATTCAAATATTAATACTTTGAGGGATGCACAATAAAGGTTAACATTTAATGATATTTCACTAACCACAGAGGGGAGAGCATAATAGTTTCAGACTGACATAAGCAGCAACATGATCATGAAGAATTGGACTGAAAAGGATAAGGAACTCGGGGGAACATGTTCTGTGTATGATACTATCAAAAAGTCACAGTATAACTATGGAGTATACTTCATATAGTAACATATAAGTATAAAGATTCTCTAAAATGCCAAAAGCAAGGGGTAAACTGTGAGTAAAATTAATGTTGAGTAATAAATTCAGAACCTGAGATTTTTTATGTCACAATTTTTAAAGTCCAGTCTTGGAGTATGTTCTTACATCTATCCCCATTTTTATGTCTTAATAGCAGGATTTCCAGAGTTTTTTTTTAATTTATTTTGAAATGAAGTAGATAAATATAATTGTCTTATTAGCAAGTAAACTGTAATGCTAGAACAGTGAAAACATTGTGTTTAATACTCTGCCACTAAGAACATAGATTTAAACTACATATAATACTATTAGCTACATTATTATACTAAAAAAAAACCTAGGGAACAGTCAGGCTGTGGTTGTGCACTCCATTATTTCCAACACTTGGAAGGCAAAGGCAGGCAGATTGAGTTTTAGGCCAGCCTGGGCTACAAGAGCTAGTTCCAGGACAGGGCCCAAAGCTACAGAGAAACCCTGTTTCAAAGAAAGAAAGAAAGAAAGAAAGAAAGAAAGAAAGAAAGAAAGAAAGAAAGAAAGAAAGAAAGAAAGAAAGAAAGAAAGCCAAAAACCAATAACACAATAACAACAACAAACTAGGTAATAGTTTGAAAAAAGATCCATATGATGAGTAGTTCTGGTATCTGATAGAATCTAAACCAATATTTCATTTTAATAGGAATTCAAATGTTATGGTGTCTTATACAAATGGGAAATAATTCGAATTCCAAGGCAAAATTAAATGCAGTCCCTTTTTCAGATGAAAGATTGAGTCTATCATGGTCCGAAGGTTCAATTATAAACACAGAGTCATTAGTAAGGTCGCTTCTCCCTTGATGCATTGGATCTTAACTAGGTGTCCAGGTGAGTGGACTTGATCTCTGATGATATGGTCCATATCTCCTTTGCTGTTTAACGGGAGGTTTGCTAATATCCACTGTCTTCTTGTCCTCTGCCACTGGCCTTGATGACCCAGGGCTTGAGGAGCTGAAGAGGCATCCATAATACTTCTGTGAATCCACTTGCAATGACAGATGCATACTTCTTCCAACTTTCCTTTGGGGAAGCAAAAACCTGGCAAGTTAACATATCAGCTTCCTTATTTCCTTCTGCAATAAAACTAGGGAGGTTAGAATCGACATGAATTGGAGTTTATTGCAGGAAATAATCCTACAACATGAGCAGATTCTGAAATAATATTTAAGTGTTTATCAATTAACTGTAATAAATGAATCAAAACAGCTAGTTACATTCATTGTGGTGACAAAAAAGAAGTATTAATATGCTGATCAATATCTGGACCATGAATCCCCCCTATGTCTTTTGGTGAACCATCAATAAAACAAATATCTGTCTATGGAATGGGAATGTTGGGCAATTTTTGTAGTCACAAATTTAGTTTGTATGAGAAAATCCTATTGCTTGCCAGCTGGATAATGATTTCCTATCCTTTCATGATAATCTGTAAATGTAATTTGAAAATCTATAGAGTTCTATAAAGCTCTTAATAATTGATTTGTAGTTAAGGTTAATATAATACAGCTAGAATCCAAACCATATAATTGTTGACATGATATTAGATATTCGATCCTCCCTTGATATACTAATTGAGAAATGTAAGCAGATAGTATGTTATGACCTTTGTGGTGTAACAAATCCATTCTAAAGGTTTAGCTTCTTGTGCTATAATACGTGTGGGAGACAATTAAGTGGAGAAAATAAGCAAGGGTAAGGCAGTGAAGGATCCACTCAATATACAAATGCCTCCTTTAGTCTGTATTCAAAGAGCTGCCGTGCTTTTCATGCCTCTCAAGATAATATGAGAGGACTTTCCAATGCCATCTCTCCTTCTAGCATGTTAAGTAGATTGCTTCGTTCAAAATTAAACATCCCGATTTTGTAAATAGCACTGAAAATACCAAACACAGTTCATATATTCTGGGAGGAATTGGGAAGCAAACTCCTTTTCTCTGCCATGCCCTAGGTTGCCTAGGTTGTAAAGCTAGTTGTTTCATAGGCTCTACTAAGTTTTCATCAAAGAAATGGAGAGAATTCAAAATTATATTGATTACCAAATCCTTCACTCCTTACTTCAAGGGCATTTTCAAGCAATAGAAAATATAAAGGAGGCGTCAGTAAGGGATGGTATAGATTCCCCTCTGTATGCTGTGAATATGTTTTATTACCATTGGTTAATAAAAAAAAAGCTGCTTTGGGCCTATGGTAGTGCAGAATAGAGCAAAGCAGGAATTTCAAGCAAAGATAGAGGAGAAAACGAGGCAGAGTCAGGGAGACACCATGTAGCTGCCAAAGGAGACAGACACCCTGGAACCTTACTGGTAAACCACAAGCTTTGTGGTAAAATACAAAATATTAGGAATGTATTAATTTCAGATGTAAGAGATAGTTAATAAAATAGCCTGAGCTAATTGGCTGAGCAATGTTGTAATTAAAATAGTTTCTGTGTGATTATTTCAGGTCTGGGTGGTAGGGAAAAGAACAAACATCCTCTGTCTACAAATTGGTATGTCAATGTAGGGTGACTACATCCACACAAAATGTGAGAGAGCTTAAAAAGGAATTCTAGACACACACACACACACACAGAGAGAGAGAGAGAGAGAGAGAGAGAGAGAGAGAGAGAGAGCTTAGCACAGATTCTTGTTATTATTTCTCATTTTTTTTTTTGGATGAACTCTATTTGCTGGCAGTGATCAGGGGTGCCACGGCTCCAATAAAAAAGGAAAAGGACTTTGCATTGACAGCAAAGATTGTGCTTCTTCTTTGGGGGAGGACTTTCTGGTTCATACTACTTGCACAAATAACTCTTGCTCTTTCAGGAGGCTGAGCACTTAAATGGAGTCTGTGAGCAGTGTGTTACAAATTGCTTAATGACAACATAGAACCTCTGCAATTCTGTGGCTGGGGCAGTGAGCATACCTCCACCATGTTGAACTGGGAGGACCTAACATGCAGGGTCATAGAATTGGTTCTAGCCATGCCTGCTTAGCATTTAAAGTAGACAGATTAAGATGAAAAAGTGAAGTCTTTAAATAAACAGAGTACAGTCATATATTAAAGAAGTAAAGAAAAACAAGCCACACAAAGATGATAAATAGACAGAGAGTCCAGATTATCTATATTATTATGTTTTTTTTGAAATTTTTGACTGTGAATGAGACATTTCATTCTATGGGTTGCTAAGCTAAACCTACATATATACTTTAAAGGTATCTGGACTTCAAAATAAGGGCCTAAAGATATGTTGCTTTGGAAAAGAGGTTCTGCTTTTGTTTCCACAGAGGACGAGAACCTGTGAATTCCTTCCAGACTAATGTGGCTTGATGGACCAAGATCCCATAACAATCTCCATGAACCACCAAAAATACTTCACCCAACAAAAAGCAAGAAACAATTTGGAGAGAACTAGGCCCAAATTTCCAAACATTGTTTATAAAGGTTTGTTTTCATTTAAAGGGGGATATAATATAGAAATGAATGCCTTGCATTTTTATGGATCTTGGTCTATTGATACTAATTTAAGGTCAATTTTGTTATATATATTTCTGCTCTTGTTTAAGGTATTGTGTTTGTGCAGCTCATTTAAATGTAATATATGATTAAGAAATACAGAGTAATAGAAAGTCATTCATAATAGTCAAACTTGTAGTCATGTTAGTTAGGTTTTGTTGATGTACAGAGATTTATTCCAGATGACTAGGCATTCTTTAAATCTTTTAAAGACTTACAGAATATCACATTTGAAATGTTTTAAGAACTTAGGTCTTTTCATGACAATGAGACATGTCTGCTTTTGGCAGCACCAATTACTTGAGAGAGGTTAATGGACATTAAAGAAATTCACTATGGAATTTGCCTTCAATGTGACAAGGATAGCCATTTGGGCAAGAAACTGCTCTTACCTGGACTGCATGATGGTATGCTGCATAAAATGGGCATTCAGGACCTGCAAAAAATGACTAAAGTTGTCTTGAGAAAGTGAAACACCCTTTCAGGGCTCCTACTTCATGAAAGAGTCTGTCAGACATTCTGCATGACACAGAATAAAGTAGCTGACATAATGCCAATATAGGCAAAACTGTCTTTGAAATTTCCTGCTTCATGGAAAACTCTGTTGGATACTATGGACCTGTAGGCTGAATATGGATGCCCCAGTGTTATAAAAGAACTTTGAATGACATTCTAGGTAGCAAGATGTCTCTGTAAATTCTAGAGTTTTGGAAGCTGCTTACAATGCAGTTCTGTTTACTTGTGTAATATATCTTTCTGAAGTATTTGATAGAGTTCAGGAAAGATAGTTATAATTTTAAAAGATAGATTAGATGTAAAACTTTAGACTCACAAACATAGAATAGATTATATTTTCCTTGATTTGCCAAATGCAAATGGACTAAATATTGTATCTATAATTCTTGATTGATAATTGTTTTCTTGTATGTAATCTTACTATGTTAAAGTTAAAACCTTTTTATTTAGACAGAAAATGGGAGGTGATGTGTGTTTACTCTGGATGCTGTGAATATTTTTTTATTACTATTGGTTAATAAGAAAGCTGCTTTGGGCCTATGACAGTGCAGAATAGAGCAAGGCAGGAAATTCCAAGCAGAGATAGCGGAGAAAAAAAGGCAGAGTCAGGGAGGTGCCATGTAGCTGCCGAAGGAGACAGGTGTCCTGAACGTCACTGGTAAGTGATGAGCTTTGTGGTAAAATATTATATATATATATATATATATATATATATATATATATATATATATATATATATAGAGAGAGAGAGAGAGAGAGAGAGAGATAGAGAGAGAGAGAGAGAGAGTAATGGGTTAATTTCGGATGTAAGAGTTGTTTAATAAGAAGCCTGAGTTATTAGACCAAGCAGAGTTGTAATTAATATAGTTTCTGTGTGATTCTTTTAAGTCTGGGGGTCCAGGAAACAAACAAGCAGCCTCTGTCTACCAAGGGAGCTAAGGAATTGTACCAGTGTATCTGTTGATGGGATTGATTTTACTTTCAATTTTGTTTGAATGGAGAAAAACTTCTTTTTTGTCTTGGTTGGAATTTCAGTTTATTGTGGAATGTTAGTTTGAGACGAGTTGTATTCATTTTGCTGTGTAATTTTTTTTTAATGATGAAAAGTTGTGTAGCTTTCTTTTATATTGTGTTTGTTTGACTCTGTAAAGCTGTGTCACTCTGGCTTCCTAAAACAACTGATTGGTTTAATAAATAGCTGAATGGCCAATAGCTATGCAGGAGTGAGAAATAGGTGGAGCTACCCGGCAGAGAGAATAAATAGAAGAGAAAGGAGAGAGAAACATAGAAGAAGAAAGGGATGCCAGGGGCCAGACAGCCAGTCACACAGACAATCATGTAGCAAGAAGGAAAAAGAGGTGTATAGAAAAGAGCAATATAAAAGCCCAGAGACAAAATGTGGTCCCCACTCTTATCTCACAGGTGATTTCAGGTCCCAAATATGTGGCACCACTTGCTTACTGCTCTAACTTGCTTACTGTTGTGAATCTGGGAAATAGAGCCTAAATGTGAAGTCAATGAGAGTCTCACTTAATTGTTAATATAACTTGCATCAGACAATTTATACTCTGAGAATGAAGAAGAAACACATGAGCAAGGTGTTCTATCACAGGGATAAACCACTCATGGCGAAAATGTGTTTTTCTGTAGAGGCATATGAATAACAACAGCTGAAGTAAGCTCCCGCCTACCTGCTGCACCTGCAAGGAGCGTGAGAGCATATGCCAAGAAGAATTCTGTGTTTTGTAGAATCTGTGGTCACAAGACTCCTGACTTGTTTTCTTGTAGTTTCTTATAAGCATTCAGAACCCCCCTCACATGACTCCACTTTTGGGCTGTATCCCCACAATAATAAAATCTACTATTAAATAAGAAATCAGTGATGAGGGTTGTAAACTACTTGTGACTAAAGGATAATGTCAGCAGAGATACAGACCTGTGCATAAGTACTATTAAAAGTTTATAGGCTAAGAATTCTATAAACACAATATTTATATTGAAAACGAAGAGAAAATTGAACATTAATGGTCCAAAAATTCATTTCAATATATTAGAGAAATTGGTGATGTAGTACAATAAAATATGAAAGAAAGATAAAATTATGAAAAATATGATGGCAACAATCTAAATCTGGCATATTTTATTGATTTTAATGGCATATGAATGACTAAACAGTTGTACAGAGGGAAAATTTAGAAAAGCAAATGTGCTCTATAAGCAAAAATTTTAAAGATAAAAGGCAAGTGTCTATATTATGTCAACCAATTTTAAACAAAATGACCAATTATCTAAGAAAATATAACTTATAAACAGGTTTAATGATAATTGTTAAAATTAATAGTAAACCAGAATAAATAGTCAAGCATTAACTTTTAAGTCAGTAATCAAATTTTGGTTACAATTAAACATAGCTACCAGAAAATAAAACATAGTCTCTTTCACAGTGTAACCATATTAAATAAATCACTCTGGACCCCCTGGGATAGCTGAACTAATAGAGGCCACCAAGTGTGACATCCTGAGCTTGTTCTCTGGACCTATATGGAGGAAAGAGAGAACTTAAAATACCTCTACAAGTCTTACATGACACTCATAAGATCTCTCTCTCTCTCTCTCTCTCTGTCTCTCTCTCAAATAAATAAAGATTAACACATTAAATGCCATTATGGGAGGAGCTTCTGCTCTGCTCTAAGAGCCACACTTCATAGAAAGGGTTAAATGATGAAAAAGCAGACAATGGAAGACAGAGAACAGAGAGAAAGATGCTTGGGAATGACCCAATCCTTCCAAAAGTCCTAACTATGATGAGCAATTGAATAAAATCTCTAAATGGCACAAAAGAACATGCCAAACTAGATGAAGAAAAGCCAATGAGGTCTCAACCATACACAAAGAACTACAGGCAACTGATTATAGCTGGACACAGGAGATGTAATCTTCTCAGAGAAGGGCCCATCAATCAGCCAATTAGTGTCAAAAGTCCGCCCTGAAAAAACACATATAGGTAGCATTATACAGATCGACTAGTTCATATTTAACAATGTATATATATGTGTGTGTATATATATGCATGCAACAACAAGTAATTTTAAGTTTACAAAAAGATGTCAAGAATTTAAAACAGAGCAGGGACGGGCATATGAGACAGGTTGAAGGGAGGAAAAAGAAGGGGGAAATTGAATCTCAAATATTTTTTAATTAAAAAAGTAAAGAAAAATGTTTAAATGATGTGATTGTGGGACTAAGAAAAAGCTGTAGCAATTTGTACAAATGTACAAGAGTCTGAAGATCATCACCTCAGCAAAAGTCCCAGAAGATAATGTTCATCCCTAAGAAAAGCTGTGGAGAAGAAAACACTTTTGCATTGATTGACAAGTAGACTTGAAATAATGGTACAAGAATTAGAAAGATAAGTGTGAGTGTGTAAAAATTGCTATTCAAGTGAGAAACTTCTTTTTTACTAGCACATGACTTTTTATTATGTGTGTGTACGTGTGTGTGTGTGTGCACTGCATGTGTGTGTGTGTGTATGTGTGTGTGTGTGCATATTAATGATGGTCAGATGCCTGACATTGGTTCCCCAGGAGTCAGAGTTAATAGTGGTTGTGAGCTACCAGGTGTGAGGGCTGATATCTAAACTGATTCTGTGATAGAACAGGGAATACTCAACCACTGAACAATCTCTCCAGCCCTGCTTATGACCCTTAAGGAGCCTAAAATAATTATGGAAAAAGAATTAAAATTATCAGAACATACTTAAAATGTACTAATGTTTTTATTGGAGTCAGAAAGTGAATTCTTAAATGGAGGGCTAAAATTTATAGAAGCATTCGACACAGGAAAACTGTCTCTTGAGCAACACTCAGTAAGACCCATTCTGAATAATACTGACAATTCATTTCTATATAATCTGATGAGTAACTGAAATAGTTGAAAAAAATCACAGAATATCCATATTAAAGAAAATGGGAGAAAAGTCATTCTTGATAGAAGTGTTATCATAGATAATAAAATCATTGAAGTTAATGTAAAAAAAATACATTGAAAGAACAAAGCAAGCCTCACGCCGAAGTTTCCAAATAAATTCTCTGAAAGATTAAGGGTAACTAACTGACTGTGAGGATCTGTGCGAAGCAGGTGGTGTAAACATTGTCTAAGGTGTGTGAGAGAGGGGGCAGCCAGAGGTCACACACAGGGAGTGGCAAGTGGGTGTGTCCTAACCTGAGGACTGGATCAGGGGAAATGTGACACTAAAGCTAAGGTCCCGGTTAAGAGACTTCTAAGACACAGTCAAATGAAGATGATTGGAAAATGCAAGTATGAAATTTAAGAAGTGAGAGGACTTGTGGATATTTAAAAATTTAAAAATGCCAGCACAGAGGGACACGGGAGCTAAGGGGACACTAAGGGAAGATTGTGGGGTGTGCAAGGTTGAGTTGAGAGGGGTGGGAGAAGAAGGGAGATTTTTATACTCAGTGAGCTGATGACCCAATGGGGTATTAATAGTAAGACTATATGCATGAGATTGTGTGTGCCTGACTCCATGTACACACATGCAGACATGCATGATAGGAAGTACTGGGGTAAGCATGAGAAGACAGGCTATGGATAAATGAGATTTGGCTGGAGTATATTAAAATGAAATGAATTTCTCGTGCCAAAAAAGATTTTAAAGATGCTTAATTTTTTTACAAAATATCTTGAAGTCTTAAAAAGCAATTGAATTTTAGGAAGTTTTCACTTTCCTCAACCTGCCAGTTACATACTTAATGAGGTTTATTTGGAACAACACCCTTTAAACCAACATAACAGCTCATTGCCTTTTACAGACACACACTCTGAATACATAAATTATTGTATCCATATTTGGCATGAAGAAATTTGTACGTATGGTTTGAGAAAAACACAACTTAAATCCTATTATGATTTGAAAGTTGGAGTATACTGCAGAGAAGAGGAGGAAAGGGAAGTGGGGCTCGTTGTCTAACCTTCTAACTGCTACCACTATCTCTGGAGGAGGAAGGAAGACATGCTGTGCTCTGGAATAGCAAGCTCTTTGCGTTGGTACAAACACCTTCCAGATCAAGGTCCCACACAGCAAAGTGAAACCAAGACCAGCAAGTGCCAGGAGCAGCTTGGTTCCCGCTCTGGGTGAAGTTCCCTGCCTGGAAATAACAATAGCTAAGCTGGTTCCTCAGTCTTCAGACAGAGGCTTTTTCATAAGTTTTCACTGAAAATATGTCATCTAAACGCTGATTAATAAATTGAAAGAAATTATTGTCACAAGGTCTAACATTACAGCCGTATTTATCATCCTCCCTTTCCTACACATGTACAATTCAATCTAGTACTTCTTCATGTTATGGCCTGTGAAAAACATTTTCCTCTATTTCTAACATTCTCCCTTTCTTTCTTTCTTTCTTTCTTTCTTTCTTTCTTTCTTTCTTTCTTTCTTTCTTTTTCTTTCTTTCTTTCTTTCTTTCTTTTCATTCTTCCTTCCTTCTTTCTTTCTTTCTTTTCATTCTTTATTTCTATCTTTCTTACTTCTTTCCTTCCTTCTTTTCTTTATTTCCTTCTTTCTTACTTTCTTTCCTTTCTTTTTTTGTCCTTCCTTCCTTCCTTCCTTCCTTCTTTCTTTCTTTCCTTCTTTCTTTCTTTCTTTCTTTCTTTTTAAATAATCACTTTAAATATCTGAATCCTCCACACCTTATTTGTCAAGATACTCTTTTTATATGCAGATCCTTGATGAAAATTTAGATGCAATATGCAACATTCTCTAATAAGACTTTTAAGCACAGATATGCATATAGTATAATGTGGAATAAATGCTGATGTTAACTGCTAAGTCTTACAACACTTGACAATGCCTTCCAATTCTGGCCTTGGAGATCTCTGGTCTAGTTTGGGGGCGGGGAGGCCCCCTCTGGTGCTACATGAATTTCTTAAGTTCCAATCCTCAGCATCCAAATGTGTATATAAAGAGCACAGACTGAGTGGAGGTAGAAGTACTGTCGGCCATGAGGGAAACAGGGGCACTTTCTTCCCAGAAGAGCCTCCATGACTTAACTTACTGTCCCCTTATAACAGTCTTCCTTTCTCCCTCTGTGCACAAAGTGCACACCATGACTGCGCTTGCCAGCTTGGTTTCTGCATGCTAATCCCCTGAGTTAAGATTTATCACCCCCTTGCCTACTTCCAATGAATGACAGGTGCCTTGAGGGTGGTGGCCACAGGATCTAGGAATGAAGGCAAAACAGGAGGCAGGTGACTTCCTTGATAATTTGTTTATATTATTGAATTGATATAAATGTCTAAGTAACAGACAATGATTTTATTTTTTTAATTTTTACAAGGAGAACTTCACTTCAGCTCTCTTCAAAAGTACATCAGATAGGAATTTCATAAATATTTCTTTTCAAGAGTCTTCCATAAACCTACAAAATATTTTTATGCCATCCAGGTAAACCGTGAGCCAATGACCTCTGAAAGCCATCTAATGCTATGTGACCTTTCAAAGTCAGGAAGTCTCTCTGTCCTTTGTCTGTCTGCTAATATAATTATTAATAAAAGTCATTTAATAGAAGTGGTCTGAGGGTCAAATGAAAATGCAGATAACCCAGTGAAATATGTGGTACAAAGAAGAAATGTAAGAATATCACTTACCATGGATTTATTTTTGTCTCAACTAATAATTAAAGTGATTACATTGGTTTCATGGCTAAATATAGTAAACATATACAAATATTGTAGAAAATAGAACAAAAACACTATAAAATTGGATAATATTTAAGACACATTAAAACTCATGTATAAAGCCTCTGTAATAGATATTATGAACTCCACTTTTGAAACGTGCACCCACTATTTATAGTACAAACTTAGAACACAATTTTGGTTCCCCGCCTGGTCCCAGCCTCGGGCAGCAACCCGTCGAAACTGAGAAACAATGGAATATTCATACCGGTCCCTCAGTGTGAGCTGTGGGTGTGGCACACAGCTGTGGAATGATTTCACGTGTTAGAGGTAGAGAAGCCTAGAGAAAACTCCGTACTGCGATGAAGGGCGGCTACAGGTGGCTCTGACTTGGGATGGCAGGAGTGGTGAAGAGGTTTCCTCGGGGAGGTGTTCGCTGCGGAGCTAGCTGACATCAAGGAAGACACCTTCAGCATCTGATTTCCCTGGCTGTGTTCATAGCATGAAACTTAGAAAATGATTCTGCCAGGATAAAGCAGAAATCGGATGATTTTAGTGATTTTGCTTCTCTGAACTCAAATTTCTTTCTTTTTTCATTGATGGCCAAAGGCAGTAAGGCCAGACAGCCTGTCCGATTATTTGGTTTAAGAATCAAACTAAACTCCTAAGTCCAGTTATCATTTTCTCTGACAGATTTTTGAAACAGACCACCAGAGCTACACTACAAACTGTCAGGAAAAAGTTGTGTTTCAATTCTGCAGCCTCCCTAAGGCCTGGTTACCATTTGTATTCTTAACTTTCTTATTGAATTTTCACTCAAGCGCTCTGGGATTCTGAAAATTGTCAAGCTGCTCCATTAGCAAGAAAAGTATGCTTCTAAAAATGGCAGGATCGCATGAGCCAACCAGAGTGATATCTGTTTAGAAACTGTTAAATTCTTAACTGAGTGTATGTTAAATTTCTATGTGATCAGCCCTTGGCCTCCAATGATCAATTTTTGTAGAGTTTCTAGAATAATAACAGATAAAAGAAGATGCTGATCTTATTTTATCTCACATTCAAATATTTTGTTTAGAATAAATTTGGTATAGGGAAAAAATGATCTCTCAGTTTATGGTAATAGGAAGTAGCTTTCTAATTGAAGAACATTTTTTAGAACAAAATGGTTTTTCCCTAAACAAGTGAATGACACTCTAGTAATTTTATTTTGCATATTAGTGACATATGTCCCATATTTACAGTCTCTCACCATAGATTCAAAAATGTACATTGTAGAGTAAACCACTATTACTGATCTATTACATTCAGCTACATTCCAGACTACAGAAAATCTACACATAAATTAGAGAAAGTTTTGATGACTATGCTTACACATTTGTTTAAAAAAATAAGAATTTAAACTCCTGGAAGTGCATTTTCTAGAATACACAGCCTAGTCTCATTTTACAGATATTCAGAACCTGTGGCAGAGACAGTTAAGTTGTTATAATTCTATCCATAACAGTGCAGGCTCAGCCATCTTGACCCTTGGTTTTATATGTTTGATGTTAGTTCACACTTCTAGCATAAAATCACCTGTTAGCCTGATTTTGACACCTCAGGATGATGTGTAACCGTGATAATAACAGAGTGCAGGTAACACTCACCAATTGCCTCCTTCCCAAGATCATGCTCGGATTCATCTTGTAAAAGCCAGAGAGACAAGTTAAAACGAATTTCCTGTCTTAAGCTTTGCTGTCTCTGAGATTAAAAGGTTATTGTAGAAAAAAACAATCAGTGCTCAAGTAGGATTTCCTTCCAGGTAAGTCTAATGAAAAAGGTGAAAATGAAAAGTATGATAAGAACAAAAAGTTAAAACCATAAAGCTGTTGAGGGGGGATTAGAAGAGTAGAGAAGACAGGGGCTGGGAGGGAGCCCTCGATAAGACACTGCCTGAAAATGAGAAGATGATGATGCCTAGTACCTTCCATGCTAATTTTTAAAATAAAAATTAAATTAGAAGAAAAGAATGGGAAGTTGAATTTCAGTAACTGTAACTTTCTTAAAGATTCTTCTCTACCTCTGTCTACCGCACATGTACACGGCAGCACTTTCGTATGCTGGTATGTCTACATATTGGCATGTGCAAAGAAATATACACGTAAACCATGTAAGAGTTGTTAACTAGGTGTCAAGATAACAACAGTGGGGCTGGAGAAAAATGAAAATAAAATAAAGTATGTATGTATGTGTGTGTGTGTGTCTATAAATACTTAAATGAATATATATGTGCATCAGACTAAGGAAGTTCAAAGCATACTGTGTAAAATTTTGGAAAAATACACAGGTGTCCACTCTCTACTATTACTCAAAATAGTATTTGAAATACTAACTAGAAACGCAGGGCAAAAGAATGTAACAAAAGTGAAATAAGCAAGAAAAAAAAATCAAATCATCTATTTGTTGACAATATGATCTTATATTAAGAGATACTAAAGATGTTATGAGAAAACTGTTAGGATTGACAAACACTTTCAGCAAAGTAAGAAGACACAAAACCAACATATACAAACCAACATTTTCTCACAAACCAATGATGAACATGCTGAGAAAACAAATGGAGCCATTTCTTTCACAATAGCTTTAAAAATGTCTAGGAATAAACTCAACCAAGAAAGTAAAAGTCCATCACAGGGAAAACTTTATTTTTTTTAATTTTTTTTTTTAGTAAATTTTATTAAATTATAAAAGTTTCCATTTCCGCCCCTCTTCCCAACACCCTCCCACTCCCCCCACTCCCTCTCCTCCTCCCTCTTCGTCCCTTAGGGCAGTCAGGGTTTCCTGCCCTGTGGGAAGTTCCAGTTCCTTCCCCCTCCCTCCAGGTCCAGGAAGGTGAGTGTCCAAACAGACTAGATCCCCAAAATCCAGTATATGCAGAGGAAACAGGTCCCAGTATCATAGTCAATGGATTTTCAGAAAGACTTCGGGCCAGCCACAGTCAGAGAATCCGGCCAAATTCCGAGAATCTGGTTAGATCACCTCCTCGTTCAGTCCCAGTCCAACTGGCCTTGGTAAACTCTCATTAGATCCGTTCCCTTGTATCAGTGGGTGATAGCATCACTCGCAGTACTGATTTCGTTTTTCATGTTCTTCCTCCTTCTGCTCCTCATTTGGACCTCGGGGGGCTCAGTCCGATGCTCCAATGTGGGTCTCCGACTGTATCGCCGTCCTTCGCCAGATGAAGGATCTATGGTGATAAGCAAAATATACATCAGTATGGTTATGGGCCACGGCCGATTCAGGCACCCTCTCCTCTGTCCAGAGAACAATCTAGGGGATCTCTCCTTGGACCTGGGATCCCATATATAATCAAGTCTCCTGTAAACCCTAAAATGACTCCCTTAGTTGAAATATATTCTTCCCTGATCCCATATTCATCCTTCCTCCCTCCCCCCCCATCCCAGGCCACCGAGCTTTCCCCAATCCTCCCCTACTCCCTTCTCTCTAACCCTCTCCCCTTCCATCAACCCTCCCACCCCCCCATGCACCCGAGGTTACCTGGGACTCTTGTCTATTTCCTACCTCCTGGTGGATAGCTAAATAATCTTCATCAGGTTCATCTTCTTATTTAGCTTCTCTAGGATCACGAATAATAGGCTCAAAGACCTTTAATTATGGTTAGAATCCACTTATGAGTGAATACATACCGTGTTCCTCTTTTTGGGTCTGGCTTACCTCACTTAGTAAAGCGTTTTCTATTTCCATCCATTTGCATGCAAAATTCAAGATGTCATTGTTTTTTACCGCTGAGTAAAACTCTAATGTGTATATGTTCCACACCTTTTTTAACCATTCTTCTATTGAGGGGCACCTAGGCTGTTTCCAGGTTCTGGCTATTACAAATAGTGCTGCTATGAACATAGTAGAACAAATGCTTTTGTAGTATGTTAGGGAATCTTTAGGGTATATTCCCAAGAGTGGAATTGCTGGGTCCTGAGGGAGGTTGACTCCCAGTTTCCTGAGAAACCGCCACACTGATTTCCACAGTGGCTGCACGAGTTTGCATTCACACCAACAATGGATGAGTGTTCCCCTCACCCCACATCCTCTCCAGCATAGGCTATCATTGGTGTTTTTGACTTTAGCTATTCTGACAGGTGTAAAATGGTATCTCAAAGTGGTTTTGATTTGCATTTCCCTGATCGCTAAGGAGGTTGAGCATGACCTTAAGTGTCTTCTGGCCATTCGAAGTTCATCTGTTGTGAATTCTCTGTTCAGTTCAGTACCCCATTTTTTAATTGGGTTAATTAGAGTTCTATTGTCTAGTTTCTTGAGTTCTTTGTATATTTTGGAGATCAGACCTTTGTCTGATGAGGGGTTGGTGAAGATCTTCTCCTAGTCAGAAGGCAGCCTTTTTGTCCTACTGACAGTGTCCTTTGCTTTACAGAAGCTTCTCAGTTTCAGAAGATCCCATTTATTCATTGTTTCTCTTATTGTCTGTGCTGCTGGGGTCCTACTTAGGAAGAGGCCTCCTGTGCCTATATCTTGTAGACTACTTCCCACTTTCTCTTCTATCAGGTTCAACGTGGACGGATTAATGTTGATGTCTTTAATCCATTTGGACTTGATTTTTGTGCATGGTGATAGATATGGATCTACTTTCATTTTTTTACAGGTTGACATCCAGTTATGCCAGCACCATTTGTTAAAGATGCTTTCCTTCTTCCATTGTATACCTTTAGCTCCCTTGTCGAAAATTAGGTGTTCATAAGTTTGTGGGTTAATATCTGGGTCTTCTATTCGATTCCATAGGTCGACTTCTCTGTTCTTATGCCAATACCAAGCTGTTTTCAATACTGTAGCTCTATAATAGAGTTTGAAGTCAGGGATGGTAATGCCTCCAGAAGTTCTTTTATTGTATAAGATTGTTTTGGCTATCCTGGGTTTTTTGTTTTGCCATATAAACTTGATTATTGTTCTCTCAAGGTCTGTGAAGAAGTTTGGTGGGATTTTGATGGGGATTGCATTGAATCTATAGATTGCTTTTGGTAGAATTGCCATTTTTACTATGTTGATTCTCCCAATCCAAGAGCAGGGGAGGTCTTTCCATTTTCTGGTATCCTCCTCAATTTCTTTCTTCAAAGACTTAAAGTTTTTGTCAAATAGGTCTTTCACTTCCTTGGTTAGAGTAACCCCAAGATATTTTATGCTATTTGTGGCTATCATGAAAGGTGATGCTTCTCTGATTTCCCTCTCTGCTTCTTTATCCTTTGTGTATAGGAGGGCCACTGATTTTTTGGAGTTGATCTTGTATCCTGCCACGTTACTAAAGGTGTTTATCAGCTGTAGGAGTTCTTTGGTAGAGTTTTTGGGGTCACTTATGTAAACTATCATATCGTCAGCAAATAACGAAAGTTTAACTTCATCCTTTCCAATACGAATCCCCTTGATCTCCTTATGTTGTCTTATTGCTATTGCTAGAACTTCAAGCACTATATTGAAGAGGTATGGAGAGAGTGGACAGCCTTGTCGCGTTCCTGATTTTAGTGGAAAGGCTTTGAGTTTCTCTCCATTCAGTTTGATGTTAGCTGTCGGCTTGCTGTATATTGCTTTTATTATATTTAGGTATGATCCTTGTATCCCCAGTCTCTCCAACACCTTTATCATAAATGGGTGTTGAATTTTGTCAAATGCTTTTTCAGCATCTAGTGAGATGATCATATGGTTTTTTTCTTTCAGTTTATTTATATGATGGATTACATTGATAGATTTGCGTATGTTGAACCAGCCCTGCATCTCTGGAATAAAGCCGACTTGATCATAATGGATAATTTTTCTAATGTGCTCTTGGATTCGGTTTGCCAGTATTTTATTGAGAATTTTCTCGTCGATGTTCATGAGTGAGATTGGCCTGTAATTCTCTTTCTTGGTTGTGTCTTTGTGTGGTTTTGGTATTAGGGTAACTGTAGCTTCATAAAAGGAGTTAGGCAATGACTCTTCTGTTTCTATATTGTGGAATACGTTAAGGAGTATAGGTATTAGCTCTTCCTGGAAGTTCTGGTAGAATTCTGCATTGAAACCATCTGGTCCTGGGCTTTTTTTGGTAGGGAGATTTTTGATAACAGCTTCTAATTCTTCGCGACTAACAGGTCTATTTAGATTGTTCACCTGTTCTTGGTTAAACTTTGGTATATGGTACTTATCTAAAAAAATGTCCATTTCTTTTACATTTTCCAACTTTGTGGCAAACAGAGAATTCAGAGATCTATTGGAGGTATTGAATCAAATGGACTTAACAGACATCTATAGAACACTCCACCCAAATAGGAAAGAATACACCTTTTTCTCTGCAGCTCATGGAACCTTCTCGAAAATTGACCACATACTCGGTAACAAAGCAAACTTCCACAGATACAAAAAAATATTAGTAACTACCTGTGTCTTGTCAGATCACCATGGACTAAAATTAGAATTCAACAACAATGCTCCCCCCAGGAAGCCAACAAACTCATGGAAACTGAACAGTCAACTACTAAATCACCCCTGGGTCAAGGAAGAAATAAAAAAGAAATTAAACTCTTCCTTGAATTTAATGAAAACAAAGACACAACATACTCAAACCTATGGGACCCTATGAAAGCAGTGCTAAGAGGAAAGTTCATAGCACTAAGTGCCCAGTTAAAGAAAGCAGAGAAAGCACACATTGGAGACTTAACAGCACACTTGAAAGATCTAGAAAAAAAAGAAGCTGATTCGCCCAGGAGGTCTAGAAGACTGGAAATAATCAAACTGAGGGCTGAAATCAACAAATTAGAAACAGAGAAAACAATCCAAAGAATCAATGAATCAAAAAGCTGGTTCTTGGAGAAAATCAACAAGATTGACAAACCCCTATCCAAATTAATCAAACGGCAGAGAGAGAACATGCAAATTAATAAGATCAGAAATGAAAAGGGGGACATAACCACAGACACAGAGGAAATTCAGAGAATCATTAGATCTTACTATGAAAGTTTATATGCCACAAAGGGAAAACTTTAAAAATGAAGAAAAAGATTGAAAAAGACACCAGAAGATGAAAGTGATTCACTAACATAGGGATCAACAAAATTAATATCACAAAATTGGTATCAGATCAAAAGTAATCCATAGGCTTGACGTATTATTCATCAAAATTCAGTGACATTCGCCATAGAAGTAAAAACTATTATAAAATTCATACAGAAGCAATAAGACCGCATAAAACTAAAGAAATCCCTAGAAAAGACTAAATTTCTTTTTTAAAATGCTGGAAGTATCACAACCTTCCAAGCTATAATACTGAGCTTTATATACTGGTATGGAAACTGACCAATGGAATAGATTGAGGACACACAGAAATAAATTCACAGAACTACAGATAAACCCTGATTTTGACAGTGAAGGAGGGAAAGGCAGTCTCTTTCACAAAGAATGCTGGGAAGGCTTCCACTTGTGGAAAAATGAAACCACATGCCCATCTCCCATTCTCTCCAAAAATCAGTATTAAAGGAGAAAGGCCTTGATGTTAGTCGTGGTGTCTGAAACAGCAGAAACAGTAAGATGTGGACACAGGCAAGGACCTTCTGAAGAGAATCCCTGTAACCTAGGAGTTAGTAAGAAGAACTAACAAGTTCAATTGTGTAAAATATAAAATCACCTGCATGACAAAGAACCCTATGAAGTGAATGAAGGATGCATATGATCTCAAAGATAAACTTCTAGTTATCTATGAAACAAAGAATAACATCTAGAACATATAAAAAATTAAAATATAGAGAAAAATAAGCTATCAATAAATAGAAAAATGGACTGAATTTACCATCATCAAAAGATTGATGATAGTCAATAAATGAATGAAAAAACATTATTTTTAGAACGCTTAATTAAATACAGCACAGCATGTACATCGCACATGAAAGGCACAGCACAAGGCTTATCTGTTTCTCCATACTCAGGTCATCACAGGACTAACTAAAGCACTTCATTCTGTTGTCTCCATCTTGGCTGAATTAAATGTATTATTTATCTTTGCAAAGCTGATCAGATCAGGGACAACTACATGCTAGGCAAGTTCTTCAACACTGTGCTAGGTGTGTTCCAGCCTGGATCGCTTGAGACAGAGGCTGTTTGTTTAGCCTGGTTGGGCCTTGCCAATTGTACTGTTTCAGCATCCCGAATGCTAGGACTATATATGTGTGTCACATTTGACCCAATGTTTCTTTTGTAGTTATTTGAATTCATCCTTGCTTTTTCTCTTTCTTAATTTATCTTTAAATACTATTGCTGCTGTTTGAAGAGGCACACTCCTTTTCCTGTATTGATACTGCCTTAAGCCCTCATTGTTTAGTCCCCTGATCTTTGAGAGGAATTTCACTTTTATAAACATGCCTGTGAAAGGTGTTAATTCTGGCTGGGTATTTAAACATACCTGGCCAGATCTCTTTTTGGTAGGTTGTAGCGTGACCGAAGATCGGCTCAGTGGCGTGGGTGCCTGAAAACACTTTTCATTTATCTCACTTGGAAAGACATAAGATCTTCCTGAAGTGGGCAAGACAGTAAAGCTCCCAAGTGAGGGGTTCAGGACTGAAAATGAAAAGGGAAAAATTGGAAACCATTTTAAGAATCCCCTACTCATATAACATCAGAGTCTCACATTCTTGAGGAGACAGAGTTGTGGAGAGGCTGTGATTTCATCAGTTCTTCTGTTCTCAGAAGATACAGGACAACTAAGAATTCCTGGCACTTAGGAATTGTGCTTATTAAGAGAACCACCAAGGCACACACGAGGGACCAGAAGCTACAGTGAGGGTGAATGCATAGTGGCTTGCTATGGGAAATTTTGTCACACACACACACACACACACACACACACACACACACACACCCTGTAATGTTAACAGCTTACAAGCATTTTATATTAAAATTAGGAGATTGGGAGGTGGAGAAATGGCCCAGCTGTTAAAAGTGGTTAGAGGATTACGTTTAGAATATCCTGTGACAGAGAAACCAAAAATATTTCCAAATACTTAGTCACAGAGTCATTTATATCTTAACATATCATGAGCTTCCAGGCAAGTTTTGTATCTCATGGTATCTTGGATGTAGTTTCTACTATTGGTATTGCTTGCAGAAATTAAGGTGTTTATCCTCTATGGAGAACATGACAGATGTTCCAAACTTTGCCAAAAAACAAACAAAATCCTTTTAATAGGTACATTTAAATGGAAGTAAACATAGTAAGTTTATCCAATGGCATTAGTATCTTCACTACAACTCTTGGTTGTAAACCAAATACCAATAATGAGAAATGTGTGAGTAATTTGGATACTAGAATGCCAGTTATTTTGGAAGGTAAATACTGTGAAATATTTCAGACATGGCTACCATGGAATGTTTTGTGTTACTGTTTTTTTCTGGTTCTCATGCTTGAATTGATGCCACACTTAGCCACTTTCCATGAAGTGCTTATTAGTTTATTCAATTGCTCGGAAGGAAATAACAAGCATAGTAAAATCATGGCAACCACTGATAAACCGTTCCTTCAAAAATTATACAAGTGCTTCAACCAACATTTATAGACTGGGATGGAAATAGTTTCTTAATTTGTCCTTTTTCTTTGTGTCTCTGATTATCATCATTTTAGCATTACCTCTTTTCTAATTCTTTTCCCTTGTAAAACTTTCTTTTCTCTTGCTTTTCTTCCCTCCACTTTTCTCTTCCTCTCTTCTTCCTGGCCATCTTAGATATCAGTCACAGCTACTGCTTCACAGTGAAAAAAACAGATTCAGTAACAAACACAAACCTTTGGTTGGTTCTTGAATGTTTGGGTTCTTATGCTTTTTTGTACGCTAGGACCAATTGTGATATTTGAAGTATATTTTCCTTTGTATTTTGAGAGAAATAAAATTTTATCTCTATCTTTTGTCTATTTTTGTCATCCCATGTAGTAACTTCCTTTGTCCTATAAATTAATTCAGAAGGCTGGAATATGTTCAAGTGATATTTTCAAGTTTCATGAACTAAGTAAGAACAACATTTTGGTTGTGGCCATATATACATGCATTGCTATGGACTCTTTTAATTTCATGAAAAACTTAAACTTTCATTTGGTTTATGTTTCATGAAATCTTATATCAAACACAGGAGATATGAATAAAATTGTGAACTTCTTATGAAACTGATCGAATACAAAATTTTTCATTGTATATGCCCACATAAAAACTAAAAATATCTGTCCTTACAGTTGGGTATGTTTTGATTATTGACTGTTTGCTGTTGCTCTTGTTGCTATAACTGGTAGAAGAATACAGAACAGCTTAATATTCAATGTAACTATTTCTACAACGACATGAAGTACACAGAAATCACTGAAGGTATGCAATGACAACAGAGAGATGGAAACAGAAATAAATGTCTATTTGATTTTACTCACAATTTTTAAATAATTTATATACCATTGTATCGCTCACTTTTTGTCTATGTATGATTCTATTAATGATAACTACATTTTTTTAAATACCACAGTCTTATAGAGAATATCATTTTTTCCATTCGAACATTAGTTTTAAATCCATTATCCGTTTTGATTTCTTTGTCCATGTACTCCATCTCTGCTTTGCATCTATTAATTACATACTGAGGAATTGAATCTCTTTCCTAAAATAGTCTCCAACCTCCTTTATAATTCGCAAGGGCGTTTAGTGCTTGGAAACTCGTTCAGGGAAATAGAATTCCCTTCAGAAAAGTTTTCATCCCACAAGCTTCACTACTGTGTGTTCAGCAGAGAGCCCCTGGCCTGCATTGAATAAGGACACAACAAAATGACTGAGGTCGGCACAGAGTCTCTCGGATGCTCAACTGATTCATATATTACAGATGACACAGACCCTCAATTAAAAGCCACTGCTGTGTGTCCCTCAAAGTGTACAGGGCAGGGAGGGATTGATTTATTTGGTTTATGAAGTATTGAGCTGTTGAAAAAATTAAATCCTCAGAAAAGCAAATCAGTTGCACAAACCTTACAACATATTCCTATGGAAATCCAAAGCAAAGTATATTTTCAGATTAAACTATTTTTATTTATTGCTAAGAGAAACTAATTTATGATACATAATTTGTGTATGTTGAATGGTCTACATGGATGATCAGTTTTGGGCTTGTACCACTGAAGAAGTAATTTGGAAAAGAGAGCAATGCTTTTTAGATATACTATAAGGAGAAATAAGATATATTAATAATTATCAGCCCCACCACTATCCTTTCTTCTGATCTGTCTTCAGATCTCTTAACTTAAGGACCTGATGCCCTGGTTTGGATTCTCGTATCTATATCATGGTCTACAAGACTAGACTCTTCCTGCAGGCAAAATTCTGGGGGATTACAAGACCCACATCACCTGACTTCCTTTCAGAGACACATTATTCTATGCTCGCTGCAGTTCAATGTCTTAGAGAGCAATTTTTACACATTTTTCTGGTGCTGTCATTTTTTAAACAGGCAAGTAGACCATTCCCATTGACAAAATCCTGACATTTGCTTCTGACTTGTAAATTTTTAAATTGAATTACAGACCGTCATACATGAAAGTGTCTAAAACATAGACATAGATTAATTTCCATAAATAAAATAGTCATGTTGAGAAATAAAAGATTATTTATGTCCCAAAGTCCTTTGTATATACTAGTTTAAATACCATAACTACTATTTTCACTTTTCACACCGTTAATGATTTTTGACTATTTTTGAACTGTCTTCTGTATATTATATATCCTTTCGTGTGTCGCATATTTTGCTCAAAAACCACTCCTTTGGGATAAATGTGTTTCTGTTATTTATTAATATATCATATTTCTCCTCATATTATATCTAAAAACCATTGCTCTCTTTTCCAAATTACTCATTCATCTTACTGCTTTAGTCTACTATACTGTCCCACACTACACTACCTACAGTGAGGAAGTCCCTGGTTTGAAACTAGTACTAATGATGATCCTATAAATAGTTCCATATGTTTGTTGAAAAACATTTTGTGCCTATTCTGTTAGGTTATCTATCTAGAAGTTAAATTATCACAATAAAAGTCTCTATATCTATGTGTGTATATATATACATATACATACATAATACATACATGGATGCTCATTTAGCAAAAGTCATCCTAAAAAATATTTTTCCAAAGTAATTTTAAACAAGTTCATTGACAATATTTATTCTTTCAACTTGCTCTACATCCTCAGGAAATGAGATATTTTCAGCCATTTATTCCAGCTATTCATGTCCGTGTGGACTTGTATTGCGAGGTACTGTTAAATTCCTTTTTTCTGATTGATAGCTATGGATTTGAGCCCTGTTTTTTAATGTGCATTGGCACAATGGACAGCTCTTTTTATCAAGTGCCTATATAACCCTTGTCTACATTATATTACTCTGTCCACGTTTTAATTGATTGCTATCATTCTTTCTATCTTCTGATTACTAATTGCCAGATAGATTCATGGTAGATAACTTCAAACACATGGGTAGCTTATTTGACTGCTTTGTTTTGTTTAAATCTCTTTATTTAACTAACCAACTACTCTTGCCTTGTTTGGCCCCACACCATAGTTTGATACTTTGCTTTTCATATTCTGAAATGTCCTTCTACGTGACAAAGGGTTTTATTTCATTTTGTGTATATCAATGTCTGATCAACTCACTCTGAAAAGAATTGATGTCTTAACAATTTTAAAAGTCTCTTACTCGTGAATATGGTTACCATCTCTATCCACTAACTATAAGATACATAGCGATGTCTAGACCAGACCCCAATCACCCAAAAAAAGTCTAGCTAGGCAAACCATGGATTTAATTGAGGTTACTTACAGTAAAGCAGGGGAGGAGTTCCATTAAAAAGTATAAGCTACTTATGGGAGCTAAGCCACAGAAGGAAAATCTCCCACCCTTCATAAAACATTTGTCTTGCTTATAATTGGGAGCATCCCTCCTCCACTGACAGAATACTACTGGGCTCAATCTTCTGTATTCTGCAAGTGAGCTCAGCTGCTGGGAGTATGAAAGAGCAGTGGCCTTCCCTGACTGCTTAGGGACAGTATTCCCCAACGTCACTTATTTTACTGGAGCTCAGAATACTTTGGCTTGTCCCAGCCCTCAAAACTACTGAAATATGTTTTATGATAAGGTGGTCAATATTGATAAATGTTTATGTACATTTGCAAAACTATAGATTCCTTTTATTGTTAGTACTTTTATGTGTCTGTGGGTTTTTAAATTTCAAGCTGAGATTTTTCATCTTTCTTATTATTTTTAATCTATGATATATTGAAAGATATGATTAAATTCTTTCAACATGATTGTGGCTTTTTTGCATGCTTAACTTTTGCAAAAATTTTATTCTGTATACTTGGAATCCATGCCATCTTCTTATTACATGAAAATATTAAGTATTTCCTGCCAAACACTACAATGCTTTGGTTTAGGACAAAGAATTCAATTTTTTTCTTCTATATTGTGTAAGACCTTTATGCAAATTTTTGCATCCTATAAAAATATTATTTACGAGCTAGGCAGTGGTGGCACATGCCTTTAATCCCAGCACTCAGGAGGCTGAGTCAGGCAGATCTCAGTGAGTTTGAGGCCAGCCTGGTCTACAAGAGATAGTGTTAGAACAGGCTCCAAAGCTACAGTGAAACCTTGTCTCAAAGAAACAAATATAGTTTACACAGTGCCCCATCCAACCCAACACCACCTCCCATACTCCCCCACACACACCTCCACGTACCCTAACCCTCCCCTGTTCTACCTCTGTATTCCAAAACTCAATGACCTAGAAACATGAGCTTTTACCTTTTTTCTTAGTTTTCTTTGTGCAGATTCCTCTTTAAAAAGGGCAAATCTGTCTAAATGGTGGTGGTACAGACCTTCAGTCCCAGCACTTAGGAGGCAGAGACAGGCAGATCTTTGTGAGTTTGAGGCCAACCTAGTCTACAGAACAAAGCTATGAAAAGAAACCCTGCCTCAAAAAACAAAAACAAAAAATGGATAAAAATGTAAGATGGCAAAGAGCAAATCTGGAAAGACTATGAGGACAGACCCCATCAATGAAGAAAAGACAGGGTCACCATGGGCTTTGGAGTAGAAACCCAACACACTTCCCGCCCTATTGTGCTCACGGCCTTGCTTCTGTACACAGTGTATCATCTTGATTAAGAGAATAGTTTTCCCTTTTCAAGAAACTTTGATTGGAGTGGTCTCCTATGTGACCCCAAACTTATTCCTTATGCTAACAATCTAGACCTGATCATTTTGATAAACTGGTTACCTTCTTGACCAAAAGTCCTCCCTATGTCTCAGACAATAAATTATGCTTAATTATAATATTTTCACGGTACCGCTTTCATTCTTTCTTTTTCTGTGTAATCTCTTCATTGTAGACTTGAATAGTTGAGGAACAAAGACTCAAGCACAATTAGCAACATTTTCAATCAAGACTTCTGCCACAGAGTTTAACATTTCTATTATATACACATTCTCTGTTGTGAGCCAAGTTTAAGGTCTGGATCTTTATGACTTGGAATAGGGCCTCAATACTTTCCATGACCATTGCCCAAGAATCTCAAAAACTAAGCTTCACTTCGTTCACAACAAAGATAACCTGCATCCTCGAAGGCTAGACTTTTCCCAGACAAATACCTGGCAGGAACCACCCACTGATAAGAGAGTAACTTCAAACAGAAATAAAGTCCTATATATGACTGTCGTAAAGCAATGAGCTGCTACTTCTCTTTGAGAAGCCCACAAACACTCTGGGTGTGAGTATGGGGGAATTTTACTTTCTTATGAGTGTCTCCCCCTCCAACGCTCATACTTAAGCCTATATTAGTTTCCAACTGTGCTTCAGGAATGTGCAGAAATTCTTTTTAGCCTGAAACCACAAATATTACTTTGGCCTGCATCTAGGTACCTGAAACTAGAAGAATACTTCACGCTGCTTATGGTAACACTAGAAAGGTGTACCTCGGTACCTGTATCACAAAATACTTACCCCGGAATTGAACAAATTGAAAAAACAGAGGATCATGATTTCAAATCCAGGATGGACTATAGCTGCATAAGGAAGCCTTGCCTCAAAAACAAACAAACAAAAGAAGAAAACAACATAAGAGAAAAATAACTTAAGGAAATTCTGATATACCACTGGAGCTGATGACACAAAATCTATAGGAATGAGGGGGCAGGGCTTTATTTTTGTTTGGTTTTGATATTACTTAAAGCATCTTAATGAAATAATTTATTTACTTGGGAATATATATATATATATATGCAGAACATTTTATTTAAGGAGTGTAAGTGTTTTAATTATGTTCACATACAACTAGAAAGTGGGCCTCAGCTTTTCTGCCATTACATCTCCAACTCTAACTCATAAACATAAATGGAAATTCCAGTCAATATATCACTCAAAAAGTTGCAAATATGCCCAAGCAATTTTCTAGAAAATGAACCTTAAAAATATTTTAGGTAGAAAACATTATATGCAAATATATCAGTAGAAAGGCTTAAAACTATGCATTAATGTAAGCTAGTAAAAAAGTACTTAGTATAATTATTCCTATATTATAGTATTCAGAAATGTGATTACTTGTTATTGTAAGATTTGTTATATTGCTTTATAACATTAGCATGTAATTCTAATTTAAAGTATGTAATAAAAATCAATGTGCATACTTGAAGTTGTAACCTTATGACCCTTAAACAGTTTCAAAAATTTAATATAACTTCAATCCATTTAACATATAAATTAATTTATTAGATTATCAAAATTAGTTTAGAGATGAAGACATTTATTCAATAATTCAATTTTGTCCTGAAAATATAATTACTCACTTTGTAAGTCTTTTAAAAATATTCATTAAAATTTGCTAGATTTAGAAGCAAAATAAAAAGTATAATATGCTGCTCTTAAAAATGAATGAAAAGCTACAGCTTTTATTTGTTAATAAAGAAACTTAGTTTTAATAAACTTTATCCTCAATAACAATGTACATGTGATTACAGATTGTTTTAATTTCTATTGATGTGATAAACACAATGACCAAGACTAACTTGGAGAGTAAAGAATAAGTTTGTTTCTGCTTAACCTTATTCTCTTACTAAGGGAAGACCAGGAGACAGGGGGGTTGAGTAGGGGTGGGGGAGATTTCAAGGCAGTAACCTTGAGGCAGGACCTGAAGCAGAAAACATGGGTGTGTGTGTGTGTGTGTGTGTGTGTTTGTGTGGGGGGGAGATTGCTATTTATTATCTTGAGACTCCAGGAAAACAATATTGTTTCTTACACACCCTGGGGCTGCTCACCTGGGGTAACACTACCCACAATATGAATGTGCCTTCACACATGAACTATCAACCAAGAAAATGAAGACAATGCCCTAAAGACTTGCCTACAGGCCAATCTTACACAGATTTATTTTTTCAATTAAGATTTCCTTCCCCATGATGACTCTAGCTTGTGCCAACTTATCAAAAACCTAGCCAGCAAGGAAGTTGTAGCTTTGAAATTCCAAAGAAATTATTTGTTTTCCTTGAATAATCACTATTTCCAAAAGTGTTAGCAAAGCAGAGTCACAAATGTTTTGTTATGGAGTATGGACGGCAAACATTGAAGTCAGGATTCTACAAGCAAGAATGACACAAGAAAATGCTCAAGGAAGTATTCTATAGATGCATCAATGTTCTCCAGGAATGTGGTATTTAGAGTTTAACTCTACTACAAGTAAAGGGAAACTCTCTTTCTCTCTGGGGAAAAATACTATACTTTTCTATTGGATATACTATAGCCTCAAGTTGGTTCAATAATTTTAAAATATAACACCTGGAATTTAATCAAAGAAGACCAAGCATAGAAAAATAAAATGCAGCTGCAAAGGGGAAGTCAGATAACAGGATTAAGCTACATGTGATGAAAATATTAAGGCATTGCACTGACAGGAATGAGTGGGAGGAAGATGTCCACCTCTTTATAGTCAGAAAGTAGAATGACAGTGTCACAACCAAGAAAGTAATACACATAGCTAGTATAACAAAAGTTATTATGCTGAAGATTCCTAGCTATGGTCCCAAACCTGTCTCCCCAAGACTGCTCACTTGTGTGAAGTATATTAGCTAAAAGTCAGGTATAATCTCTAAGAGAAGTCTCTGATTCAGGGGGTGAGGATCTTGGGGGTGATTCTCCAGACACAGGGAAGATTGTTTGGTTGGAAGTATCACCCTATCCACTAACATCCTTATCCAAAATGAGTCTGGAATGTTTGGAAATGCCATCCAAGCCCCCTGGCATCTATATCTATCTATCTATCTATCTATCTATATCTATATCTATATCTATATCTATATCTATATCTATATCTATATCTATATCTATATCTATATCTATATATATATATATATATATATAGAGAGAGAGAGAGAGAGAGAGAGTCTTAAATGCTTAAATGTTTGGTGGAAAGTTCCAAGCCACCTCCCATAGGAGTGGCCACAGTCCAGACTCTACCACTAAGAAAACCCGCCAAACGGTGACCCCTGGCCAGGGAGGGTCAAGACTGCTCCCCAGAGAATGAACACATGATCTCCCCTTTCCACTCTCTGTGTTTTCCCAGGGGACCACCCAGGAGTGTTGGCATCCATTAAACCTGGGCTTTTTTCAATTCAGTTTGATTTGGTCTAATTTGGATTATTGCATCACTGGAGAGGTTTGTCGGGTCGGAAAAGGCTGATGAGGTGGAAGACTGGTTTTTGCTGTGTGGGTGGCTTTGCCATACCCAAAGTCAAGCCTCCAGATAGGTCTTTTGCAACCATTCATCTTCGTGGAGGATCTATAGGATGCGGCAGGAGCTGATATGTCTCTGTGTTAGAAGTTTTTTGTTAAATGCCATACTCTCAGATCTGTAAAGACATTTGACAATTGGGTACCACTACTTTTTAGTTATATCTAAATTAGACATATAAATTAAATTTATACATGTATTTTAGCCAATTAGTTACATCTTACCAATGCTAATAAAAGTAAGAAGATTAAAAGGAATATGCTAGTAAGTCAAAGAATACTAGCACATGCACACTTGGGTATTCTTACCCAAGATGTCGGTAAGGTCAAAATAGAGGGTACCCATGTGTTTGTACTTTTTACAGCTGTTTTAATGTGGTGTGACAAGTTTTAAAAATCTTAAAACACGCACACATACACACACAAAAAATGAGACAAATATACTATGGAAACAAACACACACACACATATAGACATAAAAATATAGTGTGGCCACATTACTTTAACAGACAGAGAAATAAAACTTTTTTAGGAACCTGTACCAGCTGACCAACTTAAAAATCCTGGTGTAGGTAGGCGGGAGAAGCTAGGGAAACACACAGGTAGTCCCATTAAGGACAAGATTAGCAGAGTCTACAAGAGGGAACAGAAACAAAGGATGGAATATCTATACAGTTTTAAAGGGGAAGGACTTGGAAACATGGATCTGTAGAGTCCCAGTGTGGCCAGATTAATGCAAGGAATGGAGACAAACAATAAACAGCTAGAGAAGTTAGGGAGGGGAGCAGAGAAAGGCAGGGGGAGTATAACATCCAGAAACCATGGGCATATGGAGCCTTGTTTTCTGTCAGGTGTTAGAGAGCCCCAATTTAAAAGGATTTTTGTAAACAGCAGTCCAAAAGAGTTTGGAGAACAGGCCTTGAATTGTAAGTGTTCATTTATACATCTATTTCAATTCTCAGGATTCAATGCCTACTACAATGTGTCCACTGTGATAAGAATCTTGAGTCAAAAAACAGAAGGGTATGAGAATTGGGTGGGCATATGTCTCCATCCCCGGCAGTCCCATCTCAGCAAGGACTGCCTTGCTGCTGGTAGGATCAGGTACGTGGCACAACCATGACTTCAATAGATGACCTGACAAGCATATGGGCTCAGGACCCTCGGAGTGTGTACTTGAAAGAGGGGAACTCACCCAAACAAAGCCTATCTTAGCCTGGCAGAGCATACAGGCAAGAAGATAGTTTTCTCACACATAGTGCTGAGCCAGAAGAAAAACAACCCATCTCAGTGGGACCTCCAAATGTTAAGTTTTTTTTCCAGCCCAGTAAACCTCTCCGCTGATGTAATAATCCAAATCAAATCAAATCAGACTGAATTAGAAGAAGCTTAGGTTTAATATTTGCCAGTGCTCCTGGGTACCCTCCCCCCAGAAAACACAGAGTTGGGAAAGGGGAGACCATGTGTTCAATCTCTGGGAGGCAGTTTAAATAGCCTGTGGGAGTGCTCTTGAACCTCCCTGGAGAGGGGTCACCATTTGACAGGCTTTCTTGGGGGTGGAGTTTGGACTGAGGCAACTCTCCTGGGAGGGGGCTTTGACCCCCAGCAAAACAAAGATCACAGTGGTGTCTCTCCAGATCTGCAGAGTATAGCAATACTCTTAATTTCCTTTATATAGTGTCCATCATGGAGTTCTCAGACTGTGTCCGGTTATCTTGAGAGCATTATACCACCGAGCACTGGTTATCAGGTGAAGTCATGGGTGTAGCGGAGATCCTGACATGTCTAAAAGGCATTTTGCTACACTTATTACAGGCAGCAAGAAAGGGGAAGGAAAAGATATGCTCTTCAACAATAGCCCTCAATGGGCCTTTTCAGCAGGGTCACCTATTATGAACAATGGCTCAAAATTATAAAGGTATAGTCTGTAAATCTATTGATTAATTTCAAGATTACAACATTTGGAATACTTCACCATCAGTATGTCAAGACCAATGTAAATACTTAAAAAAAACACATTAAAAAAAAAGAAATTACACTTCCTTTTCAATGTCCCTAGCAACTTGATAGCCCTAGTCTTTGAAGTGCACCAAGGAATTCTAACAAAAACTAGATCTAATTATTTTAGATACAAGGATCCCTATTTGACCCCAAACTGCTTATGGAATCAAAATCAAGTTAAAGTCTGGATAAATTATTCCAGCCAAAAGCATTATCCTTTAGTATGCTAAATTAAGGTTATAAACCATCATTAAAAATAGTCTTTAAAATGAAAGCATGCTTTAGGAAAAAACAAAACACGTAGAAAGTAGAGATGAAAAGGAGACTTGAACATCAATATATGAACAATTATATTAAGTATGGAGTAAAATAAAATACATATCTTGCTAGAATTTAATGCTCCAACAGAAGAGGTTCAGTTATGTTCATTAAACTTTAATGCATTATACTTAATACAATAAAAATTAAGAGAGCTTTTTCATAAGTAGGTCTTCTTAAACAGAGCTTTATGTATCTTTAGGGCTTTGTTGTGTAGCCTATTAGCTGAATTTGAAAAGCTTTTGACTAACATTCATGAATCCCTGGGCTCAGACCTAGCACCATGTAAATTGGACATGAACTTCCTGAACTTCTGACACTCCTGACTCTACCTACTGCAAACATGTACCACCTCACCTGGTTTTACTAAGGATCAATTCCAGAGCGTCATGAATGCTGGCCAAGTACTCTACAAACTGAGCCCTATCTCCAGCCTCAAAACTGGTAATTTCAAATTTCAGAAGATTTCCTAACACACTAAGATATACTAACAATATTAGTGTGTGTTTAGATATTATAAAATATTTTCAAAAGCCAAAATCATAGAACTAAAGTAAATAAAAAAAAAACAAAATAATAGAAGGAAATTTAAGACACATTCTTAAAAATGTTTAGTACACCCAGTACCAAAATAAGACAAAACTAAAATATTTCTAAAAGTAATTATGGTTTGAGTATACATTAATAAGCTTGATAGACATACACTTGTACCATAACTGTTGAAAGTAAACAATTCACTTAAGATATATAAGACATAGTCTCTGTATTTGCCTGTAGAGCAAGTCTCATCAAATTTTATTTCAATGATTTTTTGTTTTGTCCATAAAAATATCAAACAGTTAACTTTACATGAGAAAGATGAGTTCAAAAATTACTTTTCAGAATAACTCATTTCAATCACTTATATTCTACATTTTCTTGTCAATGACCATTGTATTTGTTTCATTAGAAGCTCCACTCCAGCCCCCCTCCTCCCTCTCCAAACCCTGCCCCTCAGAAAGCCTGCCAAGTGGCAACTCCTCCCCCAGAACTGCTCATGACCATGCTTACAGGGTATTTAAGCTCTGGTTGTTAGGCCTGTCATGTGATTTCTCCTCTTCCTTCCTTTGTTATCACACAGGAGTGCTTTGCTTAGATTAAACCTGGTCACTTACCTTTATTTAATTCAGTTTGGTTTGGCTTATTAAACAGGTGGAGAAACCCACTACCCGAGAATCAAAAATACTTATCATCTCATGCTGAACCCAGGTAGAATTGAGGCTCCCCTGATGGCCACCAGCCATTTGGGTGCATTTCCTGCCAGTATGAGATTCAAAAATACTTACCAATATTATTAAGTCTTTATTTCTGTAAATGGTTTCTAGTTTCTACATATAAATGCAAATCAATAAATCTTAAGAAAAATAATTTTAGATATTGCCGGGAACCTGATCATACCCAAAATGTGTTATAATTCTTTATTTTAATTTATTGATTTGTTAATTTACTTGTTGAGACAAGAACTCATGCAGTACAGTCTGGCTTCAAACTTTCTATGTAGCTAAGGATGGTGCTGACCTCCAGGATCTACCTCTTGAGAGAGTACTGTGGTGGTACAGATGTGGTGCTGGGACTGAGCCAAGGAACTCAGGAATGCTAAACAATAACTTTTCTAACTTTACCACCTCCTCATTCCGCTAATGTTTTATGATAATTTTCTTCAAAAAATATTGTTTTGCAAAGTGCTGTGTATGGAAAATTAATTATCAAGAATTTTGAGATAGTTTTGCCTTTAAACTTATACAACAATTCAAAGGTACATTTATTTATCTGCTTGTTTTCAAGCTGGTAGCTTTGTTGACTTCTGCTTATTCTTGCTCAGATTATGAGAAATTAAAAAATTGTTAAAAGAATTGTTAAGAAGTCAAAAATGATGTCAATATACTATGTCAGAAAATAGGTATCTCACACAATTATAAGACATCTGCCATTTTTTATGCAGACTAGCAAGGATGTTTTGTAACAACAATTTGGCAGTGTGATGCATATGCAGTTGAGTTTTTTTCACATTCTGCTCTCAGTCATTTTTTGTCCCTATTTAACTTGAGAAATAGAAATATGTAGAACAGCGGTACGAAGCTTGAACACTGGAAATCAAGGCTCTAAGGAGATAACTCATCAGTTAAGAAAACTGGCCACTCTTCCAAGTACCTACTTGGAAGTTCTACTCCCAGCACCCACATCTGGTGCATCAGACCTACCTGTAACTCCAGTTTGATAGGATATGACAGAAACCCTCTTCTGGTCTCTACAGACATACTTAGATGTTGGGACACACAAGCTCATAAGAAATATACAAATAATTTTTTTTGAATAGTTGAAACTCTCCATGTTGGAATTAGGCTTAAATGTTTTCAAACAGGAAAACTCACTTGATCTATTAGTGCGAAAATTTAGTTCTCAAGCATAAATACAAACTATACACATACAATATACATATATATAAAATCTATGAAATTATACTTATATATATGTATTATGTATGTATACATTTGTAATCATTTCAATTGCCTCATTTAAGATCTTGGAACTGTCTCTCTAAAGCTGCAAAAGATCTAAAACATATCAGTTGGAATCTTTTGGAGATTTTTATGCTTGTTATTTATTCTTTTCTCATATAATACAGTATAAAGTGGCTTCTCCTCCCTTCACTCCTCCCAACTCCCGTTCTGTACTTGCCTATCCCCGAGATCAACTACTTCTCATTTTCCCTTGAGAAAAGACCAGGCCTTTTCGGGATATCAGCAAAACAAGCCTGATGTTTTGCCAGCATGATTGTCTATGTACCATGTACATAAGGAGTTCAGAAGAGGATGTCGAATTTCTAGAAGTGGAGTTACATGGTAGTTTTAAGTGACCATATGGGTGCTGAGTATTGAACTTTTATCCTCTAAAAGAGCAGCCAGTGCTTTTACTGCCAAATCTTCTATACAACCCCATAATCATTTTTTTCCTTGGAGTTCAGTCCTTATTCATAGAAGTGATTCCGTATCTGTTACTGTAATTCTAGACAAAATGTCAGGAAGTTCATAAATCCTACCAGTGAACCTATAGTTGTTTTTCTAGCTGATCATCTTGTCAAACTGCCTTTTAAATATCCGTGTGTATGTGTGTGTGTGTGTGTGTGTGTGTGTGTGTGTGTGTGTGTGTGTGTGTATGTAAATGGACTGTTCTCACCCCTGGACCAACAAACTACAAACTCCCTCTTTGCATTAGGTAGCAACATATTGAGGGACTAATTATTGGCCAAAGTACAGAGAATAAGTAATTGTTCGATGCTCAGTCCTAAAATTGATATTTATATCTGTCTTAATCAGTGTTTCTATTACTGTGACATAATAGCAAGTTGGGGGAGGAAGGGTTTATTTGGCTTACACTTACAAGCCGTAGTCTGAAAGAAGATAGAATCGGGACTACAACAGGGCAGGAACCTGGAGGCAGGAGCTGTTGCAGTGACCACGGAGGAGTGCTGCTTACTGATGTGCTCTTCCTGGCTTGTTCAACCTGCTTTCTTATAAATCCAAGGACCATTGGCCCAAGAACAGAACCACAGACAATGGGCTGAGTCCTTCCTGATTGATCACTAATTGAGAAAATGCCTTCTGTCTGGGTCTCATGCAGGCATTTTCATAACTGAAGTTCCCTCCTCTCAGATCTCTTTAGCTTGTGTAAAGTTGAGATGAAACTAGAGAGCACAGGAGACAGAAAGAATGTAAGATTTGCATGAGGAGTGCTGTGAGATATTTTCATGACATGGCATGGCCTTTGAACTCATGAACTCACAGCAGATATTGCTAACTAGACAAAACCCACACAAGTCAATCAACATTCCAGACCAGAGAAGATAGGGCCTCATGTGGCTCCCCACCTTTAGCTGAGGAGACATTGGCAGTTGGTTGGTACTAGGGAAAGGGAAATCATTTTGATCGGGAATATGATTACAGGTAGTTTGCCCATATACCTGGGAATAGCCCCTCACCCATGTACAAGCACCAGCAATAATTGTACTTGCTGGGATGTAAGAAAATTAATAATACTAAAAAGAAGAGGGGAGAGTAATATTAGGGGATTCCAGGGAAAATGGAATTGAACTCAAGCACCAGGTTTGGCAGTAAGCATCTTTGCCTGCTGAGCCAGGTCTCTAGGCTCATCTTTTCATTTTGTATGAATGTATATTTCAAGTGTTTTTTAATTTCACTAAGACCAAATACATTATTTTAATTAGTATTTACTCCATTCTTCAAGTCTCCAGAGCTAACTGTTAATCAGATTTTTCCTGTTAATGTTGTATGGGGTTTATCATTTTACATTGTTCATTGGAAGTCAGTGTTGATTAGAATGTCCATGTCTAAACAAATACTCTTTGTTTGTAGGAGAACATCCAGTTTTTTAGGCAATGTGTTTTTTTACAGTTTTATTTTTTATTTATTTCTATTAAGCTCTACATTTTTCTCTTCTCCCCCACCCTGCCTGTCCCCTTCTCCCTTCAACCCTCCCCAAAGGTCCCCATGCTCCCAATTTACTCAGGAGATTTTGTCTTTTTCTACATTAGGCATTTTTACAGTGGTGTTGGTGACTGCAGATTCATAACTGAGAATGAGAGATTTGAAGGCTTTTGTGACAACCTCCACCCACACCTGAAAAGAAACAGTCTACACAGGAAGTTATGAATGAGAATCCTTAAAAAGTGTGATAAAGATGCTGAAGTGTAGCTCTCCACAGGTCATGGTTTCTGGGAGGGAGGGGGGACAGGGCTCCATTTTATTTAAGGAACTGGTTACTGGGAGTTTGACCATTCTCCAATAACTGTATGGGCAACACAAACTGGACTTGTTGGGTTTTGTTTGCTTGTTTGTGGGGGTGCAGGGGTGGGTGGTGAACCTGGGAGGAATGGGAAGCAAGTGTGACCAGGGTGCTTTATACTAAATTCCCAAACAATTGAGAAAAAATAGTAAGTGTTGTTTTGTGGTTTCTAGTTTTTCCATCAAGAGTAAACAAGACTTAAAGTCAACTTTACATTCTAACCAATTAAAAACCTAAATAAACTCTACGTCCAAGGACTTACTTGTCAGCCAGCTGAAGCCATAGAGCAAATAGTTGCCTCCAGAGTAGAAGGGGTAGACAGTTGGGTCTAGGGAATGGCTTATTGGAGTATAGCCTCTCTGGAGAACCTCCAAAGGCTGCAGGAAAGACTGAAGAAAGTCATACTATGTAAAGATGACTTTAAGTCTTGTTTACTCTTTATGGAAAAACTAGAAACCATTGAACATTAATGCTTTAAAGTTGTGTGAGTCTGTGAATTTTATTTTATCAATACTACCAAATAAATACTGAATAAATAACAGTTGAAAGGCTATCATGTTTGCTAAAGAGAACTATCTTAGCAAAAACAAACAAACAGAAGTTACATATCCTCATCACCACATGTTTAAAAAGAAAGAATACTTTCATGAGATTATCAAGCCCTGTTTCTGGCATTTTTCACTTATTTATATGCTGAAATGAAAAAGAACAGAAGACAAGGGCTAGAGAAATGATTCTACAGGAAAAGTCCTTGGTAATTTTCTAGAGGACCCAAGTTTGGTTTGTAGTACCACTATCAGAAAGCTCAAAACTACTTTTAAAAGGTCAAGCTCCAGGATCATATGAATATATAGAAATAAAATGAAGAGAAGAAGGGATGAGAACTTACACACTTCTGATCACAGTTCTAGCTTTGTATTTTTGCATTACAAATTCTGGCTAAACTTAGTGGTTACGAGCAAGAGTGGAGAGGTGGGATGTGCTTGAGTGGTACAGTGATGAGCAACAGATGGGCTCTCAGTGTCACACAAAAGCGTCACAACAACAGCAGAACCTCAGGCAACAACCAAAGGAGTCCAGACCTGTCTCTGAAGATGTGGCAGAAGAATAAAGAAAAAAAAAGTTACAGCATGTTAACAATATAGAAGTGCTTTGAGAGAAACAATACCATTGTGGCAAGTCCAAGGTTCCCATGAGGGAAATAACCTGGATGAGAGCAATGACTGCTAGTGGGTGAAACTGGTACACAGTATCGCCTGGCAGAATCACAGGAAAACCATTTCCAGACATTCTTAGGGAACAGCATCTGCTTTATTGTACAGGTAAGCAACCACTTATAGGATGGAAAGCTATCCGCTGACTGGTTAGCACATTACCTCAGGATGGATAGTGCTCAGTCCTGCCACCAGGATTTCTCTGTGGGAGACACACATTAAAGGAGACATGAAGACTGCAGACCCGACCACAGACCAATTACCGGCTACTCATGCTACTTCAAAATCCAGTGTTCAACTTCATAGGTCTGCCAAATCCTCTAATGTACTAAATAAAAAAAATCTTTAACTTTCAAAATGTATAAAAATCAAAATATAGTAAATTTTATAATATATTACAAACAAATACAAATCTTAAAGTAATATCTTTATTTTGTGGCTTTTTAAGTTGTTAGAATACATAAAAGGAAGAAACTGTTCTGCACTTTTTAGTGAGTTTCCAAGGAAGGCTTAGTTCGAAAAGTGGTCTCATCTGAAGTATCAAGTACTCCAGAAACCATAGTGGTCACAGCAGAGTTTTGAGAATCGTCAGCCGGTCCTCAACATCCATGGGGATGAGGACTCTGAGCTCTCTGTCACTGGAGAAATGTCTCCAGAGACACTTGTGTGTGGTGTTCAGACTATTGCACCTCTCTAAAGATGCGGTTCTTGGAGCCGCGATTTCTCAGAATGTGTTGCTCTGCCTAGTCTGAAGCATTGTCATACAGAACTTGGTCCTCTGGTCTTGTTCCGGGGTCTTGCTAGCTGCAGGTTTCAAGCACGCCACCACTTCTGAACGGGGATTTACCACTTCACTGATCTTGATTTCCTCCCCAGCCAAGCATTTATTATTTAATGAAAAACGAATAGAAGTAGATATTGCACATCACTTTGAAATTATTATTCATATGTTCAAAAGCTTTAGACTTCAGAGTGTAGAGGTATTTGTTTTTCATTTCATCCTCCAGTAGCTATCATGATCTTAGTAATGTTTATAAGCTCTTGGCCCACAGGTTTTCAGGGAGATTATGCAAAGATTGCATGGTTCACCAGAGTACACACATAGTACTGTTATATATTCCGCCACATATGAAAAAGCATATGCAATATGTTTAGAAATTTCTTCTCCATTTTTCAGCTTTGATCAATACTTGATTGAGTGAATTATATTTTAAATAAAGATTCTATTCTCTTTCCTCTCATGCCTCTTGTTCAACCTTTACTATTAGTTTTAAATATAATTTCTGAGTGTCTACTAATCTCAAGATTTCAAAAAAACCATATTTTATCATTGTTCTCAGTTTCTTCTAATTAAAATGCAATTTGTTTAAGTACCATAAATATTCTTTTGTGCTAATTTAGGAAGCTAACATTCAGGACAAACTTGCAAATAATTCTATAGCTACTGCATAGTAGAACCCGCATTTGACTCTAGATTGTGTAAATCCTTAATCTCTGAAGCACAATGACCCCTAATGCATATCACATTCTATTTTATAAATATTAATGACTAGTTAGTCTCTCCTACTAGATTTAAAACAACTCCAAAACAATAAAAATATGTCTTTGTGCTTCTGAGTAGATTTTAACTCATTTTTTTGGTCCCAGCACATACAAAATAAATATTTGTGAAGTATTAATTATGCTTGAATATTTAAAATTTTCTTAAGTGCAATTTTCCTAGCATTATCATGATATTGCTTATTGGAGATTTCTTCCCATATATTATAGAGAAATGTAGAGTCAGTCTGAGGAGCTTCAACAGAGTGGACCTTATGCTTCTGAACTCCTACTCTGCATGTGTCCTATGATGCTGTGAGAAGGTATTTCAGAGTGTCCTCCTTCCATGACTGGGTTGGACTCCCAGCACTGAAACAACAGCATAATTTCCTGTGCAGAGAAAATATTTCAATTCCAGGAGAAGGTCAGATTTTCTTTAAGCAAGTACCACCATAGACTTTATCAAGTCAAATATTACCTACCTATTGGTTAACTGTTCATTTGTATATAAGTGAGTTGCCAAATAGCACAAGGACATTTATGATTCATAAGGAAAGATCTAATAATTAACTTCTTTTTTGTTTATATTTTTACATGAAGAATTTAAATTAGAACTTAACTTAAAAATGTCTATCAGAACAATTAAAGCCATATAGCCGAGATTGTTAACAGTGTTCCACCTTCAGAGAAATTGAATACTTTTTAGTGTTTATTTTCACTTTTGAAAATTTACATAATTACTTTATTCTTTTTAATGTCTATTCTTTTGGTGTGTGCTATGTTTAGGTGTGTGTGCGTGTTTACTTGCTCATATATGACAGTGTGAATGCCTGAAGGCTTCATTGAATGTCTTTGTCTAGGTTCCCCACTTTGTTTTTTGAGGCAGGGTCTCTCACTGAATCTCAGTAGTACAGGCATTAAGACTAAGAGTCAATAACTGGAACATCATTAAACTATTGGGCATCATCATTTGAGTGAAGAGCCTATAGAAAGGGGAAAATCTGAACGATGTATATCTAGAATGATGTATATCTAGAATCTTAAAAATTAAGTATCAAGAAAAAGAAACAACCTAATTTGAAAAATGGGTCATGGAACAAGACAGAGAGTTCTCAAAAGGTGAAATAATAGTAGTAGAGAAACATTTTAAAGTTGTCAAAAGTTTTAACAATCAGGAAAATGCAAATTAAAAATATTTTGAGATTTCATTTTATCCCAGTCAGAAAATGTTGACAGTTGCTAGCATAAATGTAGAAAATGGGAACATTTTTCTCTGCTAATGAGAACACAACCTGGTAAAGTCACTATGGAAATCTGTGTGAAGGTTCCTCAAAAAGCTCGAAACAGATCTATCCAAAGATCCACCTGTACCACATTTTCACAAACACTCAAATTATTCCAATTACTACCTCAGAGAAACCTGTTCAGATGTGCTCCTTGTTGCTCTTTTCACAATAGACAGGGAATGGAAAGAGCTTAGATGTCCACCAACTAACAAACAGATAATGAAAAATGTGATATACTTCCACAATGTGCTGTTAATCATCCACCAAGGAAAATGTGACATTCAAGCATAAAGAGACGGAACTGGAAATAATGATTTAAGAGAAGTAATCTATACCCAAAAAGATAAAGGTTTTCCACATTTGTAGATGTTAGTTTTCAATCTTCAGAAATTTATGTTTGTAATACCCATAGACATCAGGAAATGAGTAAGAGGCCATGTGGAGGGTACCAAAGGAGGTGAGATAGAACACTATTGTATAAAGGCTTAAAGTACAATAACGAAAAAGAAAGGGTTAAACTAGGGTGGAGTAGGAAAGCAGGGTAGATGAAGCACTGTAAGGAGGAATACATAAATTGTAACACTAAAGATCTTTTAAAAAGAAGCCATATGGAAGCCCGTGTACTGCTATAGAAACATTCTCATACACACCCAAAAGAAAATGACTGCTCATTCACAGAGGTTACAATCCTCCAAGTTCTAAGAAAACCTCATAAGGGATGGGGCGGGGTTCTGTTCTTGTCATTGTAGAAAAAGTAGAAAATACTCTCGTTTGAGAAGTCAAGAGACCTTGGGCATGTAGGCACCTAAAGAAGAAAAGATAGCTATTCTGAGAGAATCACCAAGAAAAAAAAATCTGAATATGGTACCAATATTATCTGCAGGGTAAAATCTCACTACATAAACACACATATTTCCTTACTTCTTAGTACAATGGTAGTCCCAACTCACTTAAAAATTGTAGCTGGATTTGGAGTTGGAGTGTGGCTCTCTCAGTTTCTGAATCTAAGCATGTTGTTAAAAGAAAAGCCTCATTGTTTCTGTTTCATCAGAAAATACCCCCGGTGTGGGACAGAAGGAAAATAAAAATTTAAGGACTAAAGTTATCAATACTCTGCTTTCAAAAATTCTACTTCTCCCCATGCCTATTTTTGTCTCTGTCATACTTTTTTTATCTATCTAAATTCTAATTTCCATTGTGATATAATGTTTATGTTTCCCACAGTGAACAATAAATCTTCCTACCGTGATTTCTGAAGTCTCCAAGAAGAAGATGGGGCCCCACAACAATTTCACCAGGTTCATATGATACCATAAAGCTGACAGTGACACTCAAAGATCAGTTTTGGACTACAAACTTCTCAGAATAATTTCCAGATGACTAGCTGAGATAATCCAACCCAACAGACTACTCTAGCCAGGGCTTGAGATAAACCCTGCACTTTCTCATCAAGCATAGACTGGACAAAAGAACGATGCAGCTACCTTTCTGAGGCAGTGACAATTAACCAAATTTTTTCTTTTCAGGATTCTCTAAAGATGATGTCACCTGCAGATAGCAGGAAGTAAATTTAAGCATATGACACCCACATTTCCAAGAGGTGGTGTGGATGTTTTTTGGTCATTCAATGGAATACAGATATTTTTCATTGTTTAGGGGGATTGGTTACATATTATTATCAGTAATTGTCAGGAAAAAGGTAAACAGAGGAGATTAGATTCAAGGTTCCTTTTTGAAAAGAAAAAGGAGGATATAGATATGTTAGATTAAAAGGGTAGATTATTCAATTTACAAGGAAAAGAAAAAATGAAGGATATAGATATAATAAGAAAAACTGTAGATTATTGAATCTACTTTTAAAAAACTACTTCTTTTAAATGTTTTACAGTGGATTGGACTTTTGTATATTGTATGCAAATATTGAATATTGATACAAATTTGAAATCAATTTTGCTAAAGCATAGTGTACATACATTTCTTTTCTTGTTCAAGGTATTGTCCCTATATAGCTCATTGAACAAATGTAGCAAATCGTAATGCAAATTTCTAGTCTTTGAAAGTTATTGTTACCAATTGTTGAGGAAAATGAGGAAATTCAGGTTAATAAATAGTCACTTGCTATAATCGAACCTGTAGTCACATTACGTATATTTTCAAGACCAAACAAAGTTGTATTTTACATAGAAGGTCATCTTGAAACACTTCAGAGAACTACAGAATATGGCATTTAAGATGTTTTATTAATATAAGCTCCTTTTTTTTATGACAGTAAGGCGTGTCTGCTCCTGGCAGCAACAAATAACTTCAGAGAAGATAATGGGCATCAAAGAAACTACACATAAGGTCTGCTTTCCTTGGAGCAAAAGTAAGCTCCTGGACTAGAATATATCCTTGCTTTGACTGCTGACAGTATGCTGTTCTAATTGAACAGACATGACACAAAAGAAAGTGACTGCCAAATATTGTCAAGACAAGGAGGGACAGCCCTTCATAATATGCTGCCTCACAGAAAAGTCTGTTGGATATGCTAAGCCTTTAGGCTAAAGTCAGATGCCCCAATGCTGCAAAGGAACTTTGGTTTATTGCCCGGGAAGCCAGCTGTTTCCTTCATTTCTCACATTTTTGGAAGCCACTTGCTTGCACTTTCTGCTTACTCAGTTAATATTATTTCCTTTTTGGGTCTCTGAGGGAGCTGATGACTACATAGTTATACTTTACCTTGTTTACCTGATGCAGAATGCAAGTTATGATAGAAAGCAAATTAGGTACAAGACTTTGTACTCACCAAGATAGGATAGATATGGAGTATTTTCTCTGAATTTATCAAGAGCAAATGGACTAGACATTGTTGTTTCTTTCAGTGTCTGTGCTACTGGTGTTACATTAAGGAAGTAGTCTCCTGTACCCATACATTCAAGGCTACTTCCCATTTTCTCTTCAATGAAGCTCAGTGTGGCTGGCCTTCTCTAGAGTTCTTTGATCCATTTGGACAAGAATTTTGTGCATGAGTATAGATATGGGATTATTTGCATATATCCAGGTCTTCAGTTCAGTTCCATCAGTCCACCTGTCTCTTTAGGCCAATACCAAGCTGTTTTCATTACTTGTAGCTCTATAGTAGAGTTTGAAGTCAGGGATGGTGATGCCTTTGGAGGCTCCTTTCTTATACAAGATTGTTTTCACTATCCTTGGTTTTTATTTTTCCACATGAAATTGAGTAGTGTTCTTTCAAAAACTGTGAAGAATTGTGTTGGTATTTTGATGGGGATTGCATTGAATTTGTAGATTCCTTTTGGTAAGATTGCTATTTTTATTATGTTGATCCTATCTATTCAGGACCGTGGAATATTTCTCCATTTTCTTATATCTTCTTCAATATCTTTCTTCAAAGACTAACATTCTTTTTGTACAGGTCTTTCACTTCTTTGGTTAGTTTTACCCAAAGATATTTTATATTATTTGTGGCTATTGTAAAGGGAGATGTTGCTCTTATTTCTTTCTTGACCCTTTAATTATTTGTATTTAGGAGGGCTACTGATTTTTTAAATTGATCTTGTATTTTGTCCCATTACTGAAGGTGTTTATCAGTTTTAAGACCTCATTGGTAGAATTTTTGGGGTCACTTTTATACTATGATGTCATCTGCAAATACCAAACATCTGACTTCTTCCTTTCCAATACGTATTCCCTTGATCTCCTTTTGTTTTCTTATTGCTCTAGCTAGAATTTAGAGTAAGATATTGAACAGATATGAAGAGAGTGGACAGCATTGTCTTGTTCCATTAATTTGATGTTGGTTGTAGGTTTGCTCTATACTGCTTTCATTATGTTTAGATACATTTCTTGTATTCCTGACCTCTCTAAGACCTTTATCACGAAGCAGTGTTGATTTTGTCAAAGATTTTTTCAGCATCTAGTCAGATAATTGTATGGTTTTTTTTCCAGTTTGTTTATATGGTGGATTACATTGACAGATTTTCACATGTTGTACCATCCTTGCATCTTGGGATGAAATCAACTTGATCATGGTGTATGATTTTTTTTGATGTGTTCTTCGATTCAGTATGCCAGTATTTTATTGAGTACTTTTGCACTAATTTTCATGAAGGAGATTGGTTTGTAATTCTCTCTTAGCTGAGTCTTTGTGTAGTTTGGGTATCAGGGAAACTGTAGAGTCGTAAAGAGTTTGGCAATATTCCTTCTGTTTTTATTGTGTGAAACAATTTGAGAAGTATAGGTATTAGTTCTTCTTTGAAGCTCTGGTAGAATTTTGTACTGAAATCACCTGGCCCTGGACTTTTTTGTGGTTTTGTGGACTTTTGATGACTGCTTCTATTTCCTTAGGGTTATAGGTCTGTTTAGACTGTTTATTGTGTCTTGATTTAGCTTTGGTATGTGGTACCTATCAAGAAAATTAAATATTTCTTTTAGATTTTCCAACTTTGTGGAGTACAGAGTTTTGAAGTACGACATAATTATTCTTTGGCTTTTCTCAGTGTCTGTTGTTGTCCCCCTTTTCATTTATAATTTTGATAACTTGTATAGTCTCTCTCTGCCTTTTGGCTAGTTTCGATAATAATTTGTCTATCCTGTTGATTTTCTAAAAGAATCAGCACTTTGTTTCATTGACTCTTTGTTTTCTTTGTTTCAATGTTATTGATTTCAACCCTAAGTTTGATTAGTGCCTAGTGTTTACTCCTCCTGAGTAAGTCTGCCTTTTTGTTCTAGAGCTTTCAGGTGCACTATTAAATCACTAGTGTGAGATTTCCCCACTTTCTTTATGTAGACACTTATTGTTATTAACTTTTCTCTTAGTACTGCTTTCATAGTGTTCCATAGGTTTAGGTATGTTGTGCCTTCATTTCTATTGAATTCTAGGAAGTCTTTAATTTTTTTTCTTTATTTCTTCCTTGACCCAATCTAGTTGAACATTGCTCAGTTTCCATGAGTTTGGAGGTTTTCTACAATTAGCGTTGTTGTTAAATTCTAACTTTAAACTATGGCTAGCCAATAAGACACAGTCAGGACTGATCTTGTGGTTACAGATGCTCTTCAAGGGCTGTCTCTCCAAAGGCAGTCTGAGTCAAGTCTCTGGTTGTCACAGATGTGGTGGGGATGGCTGTGAATGTGGGGAGGCTTCTATAGGGTCCCTAGATTTGGTGACTATGGGTAGGGCATGGGATGTGCTTCCTAGGGCTAGGGCCCAGGGCCTAAAAAGCAGACTCCTCCGAATGTGGACCCAGATAGTCACCTCTCCAAAGGCAATTAGCGCCAAGGCTCAGGTGATCACAGATGTGGAAGGGAATTGTTTCATGTGTGTGGAGGTTGCTCTTGGGTTTCTGGGGTTTGATGGGTAGGGGTGGAATACTGGATGTGCCTCCCGGAGCTAGGGTCCAGGGTCCACAGAACAGAACCGTCCAAATGGGGATCCAGGCACTCACCTCTCCAGTGGCTGTCAGGGCCAAGGCTGGTTACAGACGTAGTAGTGGATTGTTGCCACTGGTCCCCTTCTTAATCCCCTGCTCCACTGTACCCTCCCTTTTCATTCCTGACCCTTTATCTCTTTCATCCTTCACTTTCTTAGATAGTACTATCTGCCACTTTGTTTCTTTATTTCTAATCTCTCCTGTTCTACAGAATGCAGTTTGCTTATCATTGACCTAAAAGATAATATCTAGACATGAGTGAATAAATGTCCTATTTGATTTTCTCCATCTGGATTACCTCAATCGGGGTGACTCTTTTATAGTTGTATTCATTTACCTATAAATTTCATGATGCCACTTTTTTTAACAGCTGAGTTATACGTCATTGTGTAAATATATCACATTTTTCCTTATTCATTATTCTACTAAAGTACATCTGGATTGTTTACAATTTCTTTTTTGTTTGTTTGTTTGTTTATTCAAGTATCCGAAAACACTCTTTCCACTTCCTCCCCTCCTCCCAATACCCTCCCGCTCCCCCCACTCCCTCTCCTCCTCCCTCACCATTCCCAAGAGCAGTCAGGGTTTCCTGTCCTGTGGGGAATCCAAGTTCCTCCCCCCTCCCTCCGGGTCTAGGAAGGTGAGCATCCAAACAGGCCAGGATCCCAAAAAGCCAGTCCATGCAGACGAAACAAGACCCAGTGCCAGGAATGGGAGGGGGGAGGGAGGAAGGATGGTTCTGGGATCAGGGAAGTTTATATCTCAACTAAGGGAGCCATTTTAGGGTTTGCAAGAGACTTGATTCTGGAGGGGTTCCCAAGCCCAAGGAGAGGTCCCCAGATTGTACTCTGGGCAGCAGAGGAGAGGGTGCCTGAACTGGCCTTGTCCCATAACCATACTGACGAATATTTTGCATGTCACCACAGAACCTTCATATGGCGATGGATGGAGATAGAGACAGAGACACATATTGGAACACTGGGCTTAACTCCCTAGGTCCAAATGAGAAGCAGAGGGAGGGAGATCGTGAGCAAGGAATACAATTTCTTTCTATTGTTAGTAGCATAGTAATTAATGTGGATGAGCTTGACCTTTGGGTATATGCCCAAGAATGGTATCACTAGATATTGAAGTGGATCAAATCCCATCTTTCGGAGAAACTACCACACTGATTACTGTAAAAATTTGCAGTCCAACCAGCAATAAATGAAAGTTTCCCCTTATTCCACATCCATGCCAGCATGAGCTGACCCTTGTTTCATTAATGTTAACCATTCTGACTTGTGTAAGGTGAAATTTCAAAGAAGTTTTGATTTTCATCTTTTCTATGTCCAAGAGAATTGAACATTTCTTTGCGGTTTTCAGCCTTTTGAGTTTCCTTTTCTCAGAATTCTTTGTTCAGATCTGTCCTCCTTTCTTAATTGGGTTGTTTGTTTTCTTGATATCTAGTTTATTTTAGCTCTTTTTATATTTTGGATATTAGACTTCTATCTGTTGTGCAGTTGGTAAAAGAAAATCTTTTCACAAGCTGTAGGCTGTCATTTTGTCCTCTTGGGTGTGACATAAGATCACAACTACCACTTGTTGTTCTGTGTTCTGCTCAGAAAACTTTTTCTGCATCAATTAGTTCAAAGCGATTCCCCACTCTTCTTCTGTCAGATTCAGTGGATCTGGCATTGTGTTGTGATCTCTGAACACTTTAGTGTTATCTTGTTCAGGTTAATAAATAAGACTCTATTTTGATTCTTCTACATGCAGCCATAATGTTTGACCGGTATCATTTGTTGAAGTTGCTGTCTTTTTTCCATTGTGTTTCTGACTTTCTTATAAAAATCAGGTACCAAAAGGTGTGCCGCTTTATATCTGATTCTCTAATTCAATTCTACTAGTCAATGTGCGGCTTTTTCTGACAATATCATGATGCATTATTGTTAACTATGGTTGTGTAGCACAAATCAAAATAAAGGATATTGATCCATCCCACATTTCTTATATTATTCAGAATTGTTTTAGGTATCCTTTGGCGTGTGTGTGTGTGTGTGTGTGTGTGTGTGTCCATATTTAATTGAAAATTATGTCTTCAAGATCTGTAGAAGCCAGGTGGTGGTGGCACATGCCTTTAATCCCAGCACTTGGTAGGCAGAGGCAGATGGATCTGAGTGAGTTTGAGGCCAGTCTAGTCTACAAAAACGAGTTCTAGGCCAGCCAGTTCTGTTACACAGAGAAACCTTCTCTCAAAAAAATGAAAAAAAAAACCAAAAAACCCACAAAAAACAGGAAAAGAACAGCAGCAACAACATCAACAAAAAACCAAGACATATGGAGAACTGAGTTTGAATTTTGACAAGGATTGTATTGAGTTTGTAGATTACTATTGGTAGGATGGTTGTTTTAACTGTATTAATCCTATGTATTTGTTAAAATGTGGGAATCTTTCCATCTTTTGATATCTTCTTCAATTTTTTTCACTTACATGCAATCTTATGATACAAGTCTTTCACTTGCTTGATTAGAATTACTCCAAGGTATCCTACATTATTTTAGCCTTCTGTGAAAATGTTGCTTCCCTCATTTCTTTCTCTTTCTATTTGTCATTTCAACATAAGAGACCTACTGATTTTTGTGTTTGCTTTATTAAATCAATTAATTTATCTTTGTTTTTTAAAACATCTTTACCGCTGCATGGTTTCCCCTCTGTTCACTTCTCCCAGCTTCCCAACACCATCTCGCCTGCCCCCTAGGTTGACTCTTCCTCCATTTCCTTTCAGAAGAGAGCAGGACTCCTGGGGTTATGAACCAAATGAAGCATTACAAAATGCAATAAGATTAGGCACACTCTTTTAGATCTGTACCCCTTTTCAAACTAGATTATTTGTATTCTTGGTACTTAGTTTCTTGAGTTCTTTATTTATTTTGGATATTACCTCTCTATTGGGTGTCAGTTGGTAAAAATCTTTTCCCATTCTGTAGGCTGTTGTTTTTCACTCTTTGTACTATCCTTTGCCTTTCAGAAGATTTTCAGTTTCATGAAGGTTCCATTTAGTAACTGCCAATCTTAGTGCTTATGCTTTTGGTGTTCTATTCAGAAAGTTGTCTCTTGTGCCAAAGTATCCAATGGTATTCCCACTTCCTCTTCTATCAGATTCAGAGTAACTGGATTTCTACTGGGGTCTTTGATCCACTTGGACTTGAGTTTTGTGCAGGATGATAAATACAGATCTAGTCTTCTGCATGCAGGTATCCAGTTAGACCAGCATTTGTTGAAGATATTTTCTTTTTACAATTGAACAATTCTGGCTCCTTTATAAAGAAAAGTCACAGGTGCAAGGATTCACATCTGTATCTTTGATTTGATTTCTTTGATCAACCTCCTATACACTTTTAGATTAATATCATGCAGTTGTATTACAATTGCTCTGCAGTACAGCTTGAAATGAGGGATGGGGATACCTCCTGACATTCTTTTATTGTACAGGATGATTTTAGGTATCTTGGATTACTTTTCCATATGAAGTTGAGCATTGTCCTTTTGAGGTTTGTAAAGAATTGTGTTGGGGTTTTCATGCGAATTTCACTGAATCTAGAGTTGTTTTTCGTAAGATGGTCATTTTTCTGTGTTGACCCTACTAATCCATGAGTATGGGAATCCTTTGTACCTTCTGATACCATCTTCAATTTATTTTTTTAAAAACTTGAGATTTTTATCAAACAAATATTTAACTTGCTTGGTTAGAGCTATCCAAAGATATCTGACATTATTTGTGACTATTGTAAATGGTGTCGTTTCTCTGATTTCTTTCCCATTAAGATTGTCATTTGTGTCTAAGAGGGATATTGATTTTTTTTAGTTAATTTTCTATATATCTACTTCACTGAAGGTGTGTATCAGCTGTAACACTTCCCTGCTATAATTTTAGGGTTTAGTTATATATATTATCAGATTACTTTTTGAACAGCAAGACTTTGCCTTTTTCCTCTCCAATTTGTGTTCCTTTAATCTCCTTCAGGTGTCTTATTGATAGAAACTCGATTACTCTATTGAATAGAGATGTAAAGAGTGGACAGTGTAGTCTTGTTTTTGACTTTACTAGAACACCTTTGAGTTTCTCTCCATTTAATTCGATGTTAGACTTCCTGTAAATTGCCTTTACTATGTTTAAGTCTGTCTCTTATATTCCAACTGTCTTTGAGACTTTTACCATATTGGTTTTTGAATTTTGTCAAAGGCTGTTCACCATCTAACCAGATGACCATGCGTTTTTTTTCTTTCTGTTTGTTTATCATAGATTACATGTAATAAATAACATTGACGGATTTTTACCTGTTGGACTATGCCTACGTTTCTGATAACTGTCCTTCTTGATCATGGTGGATATTTTTTTGATGCTTTCTTGAACTCAATTTGAAAATATTTTATAGAGAATGCTTGCAGCTATGTTCATAAGGTAAATGGATCTATAATTCTCTCTTTGTTGAATAGTTGTATCATTCTGTTTATCACGGTGACTATGGTCTCATAAAATGAATTTATCAATGTTCCTTCTGTTTCTATATTGTGGAAAAATTTTAGGATTATTAGACTTAACTTTTCTTTGAAAGTGCGGAAGAATTCTATGTTAAACATTCTGGTTCTGGGCTTTATATGGTTTTAAACTTTTAATGACTGCTTCTATTTCTCTAGGAGTTAAAACTCTTTATCTGATTTTGATTTAACTTTGATAAATGGTACCTATCAAAACTATTGCCATTTGTTTTAGATATTCCAATGTAGTGGTGAATACGCTTTTAGCATGTGTCCTTACGATTCTTTGAATATCCCTGGGGAGTGTTGTTATGTTCCAACTTCTCATTTTTGATTCTATTAATTTGGATAGTCTGTCTTTTAGTTAGTTGGAATAAAAGTTTATCTACCTTCTTGATTTACTCAAATAACCAATTCTTGGTTTTTTTGATTCTTAGTATTTTTCTCCTTTTTTCTACTTTATTCATTTCAGCCCTCAGTTTGAATATCTCTTGCTGTCTACTCCTTTTGGTTGTTCTTTCTTCTTTTTGTTCTATAGCTGTCAGGTATGCTGTTAAGTTGCTAGTATGAGGTATCTCCAGTTTTTCAAAAGAGGTTTGTGGTACGAATTCTTCTCTTAGCACCTCTTTTACAGTGTCCCAAAAGTTTAGATATGGTGCATATTCATTTTCATTTAATTCTAGGAAATCTTTAATTTCTTTATTTCTGTTCTGAATGAATAATCATTTAGTAGAGAGTTGTTCCATGAGTTTATAGACATTCTGTTGTTGAAATCCAGCTTTAATCTGGTAGTCTGAGAGGATGCAGGGGATTATTTCAGTTTTATTGTATCTGTTGAGAGTTGGTTTGTGATTGATTATGTGATCAGTTTTGGGGAAAGTTCTGTGAGGTGCTGAGAAGGGGGTATATTCTTTTGTGTTTGGAAGAATGTTCTGTAGATATCTGTTTGGCCCATTGGTTCATTACATATCTTAGCTTCAGCATTTCTCTGTTGAGTTTTTTTCTGCTGCCCCCATCTGTTACCGAGAGTGGGGTGTTGAAGTTTCCCATTATCAATGTGTGAGGTTCAATGTATATGATGTATTTCAACTTTAGTAATGTTCTTTTACAAATGCGAGATCCCTTGCTTTTGAAGATAAATGATAAGAATTTAAACATCATTTGGGTGGATTTTTCTTTTGATGATGATAAAAAGTATTCCCTCATCTCTTTTGAGTAATTTTGTGTTTAAAGTCTAATATGATAGATAGATAGATAGATAGATAGATAGATAGATAGATAGATAGATAGATAGACAGACATAGATACATCAGCTTGTTTCTTAGGTCTGCTGCTTATAAAATCTTTTTCCAACTCTTCACTGTGAGGTAATTTCTGTATTTGATGTCAGGTATGTTTCTTGTGTGGATCAGAAGAGTGGATCACATCTTTTCTGTTAGTTTGTGTCTTTTCATTTGAGAATTGAGTCCAATGATATTGAGAGATATCAATGTCCAACGATTGTTAGTTCCAATTTTTTTGGTTTTTGTTTATGGTTCTGTGTGTGAGTGTGTATGTTTGTGAAAATGTGTGTGTGTGTGTGTGTGTGTGTGTGAAAATGTGTGTGTTTGTGGTATTTTCTTAGTGGTTTTGTTGGTGTGATATTATTTACTTCCTGTGTTTTCATATGGCTGTAGTTAACCTCCTTGTGTTATAGTTTTCCTTCTATTACCTTCTGTAGGGCTGAATTTTGTTTTAGTTTGACTTTATAATGGAATATCTTGGTTTTTTTTTCATATGGTGATTGAAATTTTGCTGGGTATAGTAATCTTGGTTGGAAGATGTGGTCTCTTAGAGTCTACAGGACCTCTTTTCAAGCCCTTCTGACTTTTTGGGTCTCCACTGAGAAGTTTGGTATAATTCTAAAAAGTCTACCTTTATGTTGCTTGTTCTTTTTTCCCTTAGAGTTTTTAATACTCTTTGTTCTGTATATTTAGTGTTTTGATTAGTTAATGGTGAGAAGACTTACTTTTATGATCTAAGCAATTTGGTGTTCTATATGCTTCTTTTACTTATATAGGTATTTCCTTCTTTGGGTTATGAAAATTTTCTTGAATTATTTAGCTGAATTTTTTTTATCTTTAAGCTGGGATTCTTCTCCTTCTTCTATTCCTATTATTCTTAGGTTTGGTTTTTTCATAGTGTCCCAGATGTCCTGAATGTTTTGTGTAAGAAGTTTTTTTTAGATTTCACATTTTCATTGTTAGAGGTTATCATAACTTCAATGTCTGACATTCTGTTTTCCATTTCTTATCTGCAAATGATGCATACATGTTTATTTTCTCCTTGCTTACCTAGATTTTTGTCTTTTAGAATTCCCTCTGTGTGTTTTCTTTGTTTCTTATTTTTCCATTTTAAATCTTGAACATTTTTATTTGTTTCCTTTAGCTGTTTCTTTTTATGGCATTCTTGATGGGATTCATTATTTTCCTTCAGTGTAATGTTTATCATTTCCTCATTTCCTTTAAAGGATTTATTTATTTTTTAAGGACCTCAATTATCTTCATAAAGTTGGTTTTTAAGGTCTTTTTCTTGTGTGTCAGCTGTGTTGGAATAGTCAGTGTTTGCTGTGGTAGGACTGCTGGGCTCAGGTGGTAACATATTACATTGGTTACTTGTGATTGTCTCCAGAGAGAATGGGTTCCACAAAGCCAGAACAATCAATCGGGATAAACCCTGGTCTCACTGCCAGTGGCCCCACAGACTGTCCCAGCCATACAATTGTCACCCACATTCAGAGGACCTAATTGGTTTTATGCTAGTTCCCTTGATATGTGGCCAGAGTTGGAAGGCTTCCATTAGCTCAGGTAAGCTGTTTCAGTGGGTATCCCCTTCACTGTCTTAAAATGTTTGCTCATATTCTCACTCCTCCCTCTTGTCAACTAGACTTTGGGAGACCAATGCTCTACTGTGGTTCTCTACATCTGCTTTCATCAGTTGCTGAATGTTGTGTTCTACGAAAACATTTAAGATAGTCAACAATCAGATTACCGGGCAAGGCCAATTTAAGCACCCTCTCCACTATTGCTTAGGGTCTTAACTGGGGTCATCCTTATGAATTCCTGGGAATTTCTCTAGTGCTAGGTATCTTCCTAACCCCATAATGACTCCCTAAATCAAGATATCTCTTTCCTTGTTTTCTCTCTCTCTATGTTCTTCTGCCATCTCAGCCACATTGTTACCCACCCTCATACTCCCAATTTTCTCAGATTTTTTCTATTTCCCTTTCCCAGGGAAATCAATGTATGTTTCCCTTAAGGTTCTCTTTATTACTTAGTTTCTCTGAATACAGGGATTATAATATCCTTATCCTTTGTTTTATAGCAAGTATTCACCTATGAGTGGGTATATGCCATTCTCGTCTTCCTGATCTGTGTTGCCTCATTCAGAGTGTTTTTCTCTAGCTCCATATATTTGTATGCAAACTTCAAGATGTCATTGTTTTATTTTAATACTCAGTAGTACTCTGCTGCATATACATGCCACATTTTGTTTATCCATTCTTTGGTTGAGGGGCATCTAGGTTGTTTCCAAGTTCTGGCTATTATGAATAATCCTACTATGAACATAATTGGACAAATGTGATTGTAGTATGGTTGGACCTTTTTTTGGGTATATGCCCAAGTTTGGTATTGCTGAGTCTTGAGGTAAGTTGTTTCCAAGTTTTCTGAGAAACCACCATACTGATTTCCAGAGGGGTTGTACAAGTTTGCATTCCCACCAGCAGTGGAGAAGTGTTCCCCTTACTCCAAATCCTTTCTAGCATAAGTTATCATTGGTGTTTTTTTTTATCTTAGCCATTCTGACAGGTTTAAGATGGTATCTCAGAGTCATTTTGATTTGCATTTCCTTGATGGCTAAGAATTTTGAGCAATTCTTTAAATGTCTTTCAGCCATTTGCAACTCTTCTGTTGAAAATTCTTTGTTTAGATCTGTTCCCCATTTTTAATTGGATTGTTTGATATTTTGATGTCTAATTTTTGAGTTCTTTATATATTTTAAGAACAGTCCTCTGTCTAATGTGTAATTGGTAAAGATCTTTTCCCATTCAGTATACTGCCTTTCTGTCTTATTGATTGTGTCCTTTGCTTTACAGAATCTTCTCAGTATCAGGAGGCCCCATTTATTTGTTGTTGCTCTCAGTGTCTGTGCTGTTAATGTTATATAAAGGAAGTACTCTCCTGTGCCCATGCATTGAAGGTTACTTCTCACTTTCTCTTCTATCAGGTTCATTGTGGTCAGATTTATATTGAGGTCTTTAATCCATTTGGCTTTGAGTTTTGTGCATAGAGATGGATCTATTTGCATTCTTCTACATGCTGGCATTCAGTTATGCCAGCACCATTTGTTGAAGATTCTTTTTTCCATTGTATAATTTTAGCTTCTTTGTAAAAATCAGGTGTTCCTAGGTCTTTGGATTAATGTCAAGGTCTTTGATTGTATTCTGTTGGTCAACTTCTCTGTTTTTATGCTAATAATAAGCTGTTTTCATTGCTGTAGCTCTATAATCAAGCTTTATGTCAAGGATGCTGATGCCTCCAGAAGACCCTTTGTTATACAGGATTGTTTTGGCTATCCTGGGTTTTTGTTTTTTCCATATAAAGTTGAGTATGATTCTTTCGAGGACTGTAAAGAATTGTGTTGGGATTTTATTGGCAATTGCATTGAATCTGTAGATTGCTTTTGATAAGATTGCCATTGTTTATTATGTTGATATTACCTATCCAAGAACAAGGAATATCTCAACATTCTCAAATAATTTCTTCAATTTCTTACTTCAAAGACTTAAAGTTCTTGTCGAAGAGGTTTTTCACTTCTATTTGGTTAGTATTACCTTAAGATATTTTATGTTATTTGTGGATATTGTGAATGATGATGTTTCTCAGCTTCTTTGTCATTTGTATATAGGAGTACTAATATTTTTTTGTATCCTGTCACATTACTGAAGGTGTTTATCAGCTGTAGGAGTTACCTGATAGAATTCTTGGGGTCACTTAGGTATGCTATAATATCTACTGTGAAGAGCAAACGTTTGACTTCTTCCTTGCCAATTTGAGTCCCTTTGATCTCCTTTTCTTGTCCTATTGCTCTAGCTAGAACTTGAAGAACAATGTTGAATACATATGTAAAGATTTGAAATCTTGTTTTCTTCTTGATTTTAGTGGAATTGTTTTGAGTTTCTCTCCATTTAATTTGATGTTGGCTGTGGGCTTGCTGTATATCGCTTTTATTATGATTAAATGTTTTCCTTGTATCCCTGATATCTCCAATAACTTCACCATGAAGGGGTATTGGATTTTGCCAAATGCTTTTTCAGCATCTAGTGAAATGATCATATAGTTTTTCATCTGTTTATATAGTAGATTCCATTGAGAGTTTTTTTTTATATGCTGAATCATCCTTGCATCTCTGGAATGAAGCCAACTTAATCACAGTGGATGATTTTTTTAATGTGTTCTTGGTTTCAGTTTGCTAGTATTTTATTGAGTATTTTTGCTTCCATGTTAATGAGTGAGATTGGTCTGTAATTCGCTTTCTTGGTTGAGTCATTGTGTGGTTTCAGTATCAAGATCCAGTAATACCACTCTTGGGCATATACTCAAAAGATGCTCAATCACACTACAAAAGTGTTTGTTCAACTAAGTTCATAGAAGCATTATTTGTAATATCCAGAACTTGGAAAAAACCTAGACGCCTCTCAACAGAAGAATGGATAAACAGAATGTGGCACATTTACACATTAGAGTACTACTTAGCAGTAAAAAATAATGACATCTTGAATTTTGCATGCAAATGGATGTAATTAGAAAACACTATCTGGAGTGAGGTAACACAGATCCAAAATGATGAATATGGTATATACTCACTCATAAGTAGATACTAGCTACAAACAAAAAATATTGAGCTTATAGTTCATGTTCTTAGAGAAGCTAAGTATTAAGTTGAACTCCCCCCCCCCACAACAAAAACATATATAGCTTAACCTAGAAATTGGAACCAGACAAGGTCACATGACAAAATTAGGAGCATAGGGGTAAGAGAAGAAGGAGGTGGAAAAGGAAGAGGAAGGGAGTAGGGGAGAGTTGAGGAGAACTTGAGGGAATAGGATAGTTGAGGTGGAGGAAGAACAGAGATGATAGCAAGGAAAGAGCTATCTTGATTGAAGGAGCCATATAGTGTTAGCAGCCTGACTCTTGAGAAATTCCAAGGGATCCACAAGGATAATCCCAGCTAAGATCCTAAGCAATAGAGAAGAGGGGGCCAGATCTTGACTTGCCCTATAGTCAGACTGATGAATTTCTTAAATATTACCACTGAACCTTTATACTGAAAATGATGGAAACAGAGGCAGAGACCCACATCAGAGCACTGGACTGAGCTCCCAAAGGGCAGTTGAAGAGTGGGAGGAATGAGAATATGAGCAGAGAGGTCAAGACAATGGTGGTCACATCTGCTGAAACAGTCTACCTGTGCTAATGTGAGTTCACAAACTCCACCAGGACTGGGAATGAACAAGCATAGGACCAAACTAGTCCCTCTGAATGTGGTTGACAGATGCATGGCTGGGGGAGACTGAGGGGCCACTGGCAGTGGCACCAGGATTTATCTCTACTGTGTGTACTGGCTTTTTGGGATCCTTTTCTCTTTGGACGTATATCTTGCTCAGTCTAGATATAATAGGAAGGGCCTTAGATCTTCACCAAATCAATGTCTTACCCTCTCTGAGGATTGGATGTTGTTGGTTGGGAGGGTATAAGGAGGGAAAACTTTGATTGGTATTTTTTTATATCTAATAAATTTAGAAAACAAAATAGGGAAAAAAGTGTTTGGCAATGTTCCTTCTGTTTCTATTGTGTGGAATAATTTGAAAAGTATATGTATTAGCTCTTCTTTGAAGTTCTGATAGAACTCTGCACAAAAAATTTGGACACTTTAAGTTTTTTGGTTGTAAGGCTTTTAATGAAAGCTTCTATTTCTTTGTAGGTTATAGGTGTATTTAAATGGATGTGATCTCAACTTAATTTTAATATGTGTTACCTATAGAAAAAAATCCATTTTTTTACATTTTCCAATGTTGTGGAGTACAGATTTTTGTAGTATGTCCTAATGATTCTCTGGATTTCCTTTTGCTTTTCCCTGTTGTTCTAGAATTTTTGCCTCTTCTGAGTAGTCCCATTTTCACTGCAGTTGCTGCCCATCTTCCAGGACCACTGAAGCTAATTGAAACCAATCGTGTGAGGTAACCTTATTGCTGAAAGCCCATGTCTTTATCATCTCCCTAACTAATGGTGAATGTAAACTTAAGATACTACTGCTTCCTTCATTTCTTTTAGATCTTTCATACCTATAGATTTCCATCTACATTCTTTGGACCTTTTTGGGTATTTAGTACTTGGTGGTTTGTCGGAGGTGTTTATGGTGTAAGTAGCTAAAAGTCTTGGTAAGTTATCTCTGACAAGTACTCGCATTTTTAAATCCTTTCTTTGTACCTTCTCAACCTACTCATCAGTTCTGATAATTTTCTCAATCATTTCAAATGTTTTTACTACTGTCTTTTGGAAAGCCTAGATCTCTTGTCCTATGAATATTTCTAATGATTTCACTGACTCACCTAACCTCTGGTCCTCATTCTATATATATAATTCCAAGGTATGGAACTTTTTCATTAAGGATAACTTCTCATTCTTGGACATCCTAAAGGTTATTGACTGAAGGAGTTACTACAGCAGGTGGGTTTCTGGGCATAATGGGCCTTGTAGCTTACAGTGACCAACCTATGGGGGGTTGGAACAGCCTACCAGCAGGAAGCTTGCTGACTTACTGGCTAGTAAAGCTAAGGCAGGTAGGGAAGAGGTCCATATATTTTGTTCAGGTACTGGGGGCCTATAGAGTAGGGTACCAAGCTGTCTGTCTGTTCACTCACATTTCGGTCTGCCTCATATTCTTTCTTAATACACTTTTTTTTCAGTAGCGAGTTATTCAGTGTCCGTGATTTTATAAGCTTTTTGTTGTATCTATTTTTGTTGATATCTAACTTTATTCCATGGTGGTTAGATAGGATGCAGAAAGTTATTTAAATTTCTTGATTCTGTTAAGACTTGCTTATGTCCAAGAATGTACTTAATTTTGGATAACATCCCATGAATTGATTAGAAAAAGGTTTATCCTTTTGTGTTTGGGTAAAATATTCTATGAATAACTGTTAGGTTCACTTGGTTGATAACTAAGCTGCAGCATTTCTATATTTAACTTTTGTCTGGGCAACCTGTCTGTTAGGAAGAGTAGGGTATTGAAGTCTTGCAATATCAGTGTTCAATGCCAATGGTATTTAAGCTGCAGTGGTATTTGTTTTATGAACTTGGGAACCGTTATGTTAGGTACATAGAATTTAAGAATTGCCATGTGATTCTAGCCATAATTAAAGGTCTTTGAGCCTATTAATCGAGATCCTAGAGAAGCTAAATAAGAAGGTGAACCTGAAGAAAATCATGTACTTATCCTCCTGGAGATTGGAAATAGACAAGAGTCCCAGGTAACCTCGGGTGCATGGGGGTGGGTGGGTGGGAGGGTTGTTGGAAGGGGAGAGGGTTAGAGAGAAGGGAGTAGGGGAGGAATGGGGAAAACTCGGGGGACTGAGATGGGGGAGGGAGGAAGGATGGATATGGGATCAGGGAAGAATATATCTCAACTAAGAGAGTCATTTTAGGGTTTACAAGAGACTTGATTATAAATGGGATCCCAGGTCCAAGGAGAGATCCCCAGATTGTTCTCTGGACAGAGGAGAGGGTGCCTGAACCGGCCTTGGCCTATAACGATACTGATGAAGATTTTGCTTATCACCATAGATCCTTCATCCGATGATGGATGGCGATACAGACGGAGACCCACATTGGAGCACCAGACTGAGCCCCCCATGGTCCAAATGAGGAGCAGAAGGAGGAAGAACATGAGAAAGGAAATCAGGACCGCGACGGGTGTGATCACCCACTGATAAAGGGGACTGATCTAATGAGAGTTCACCAAGGCCAGTTGGACTGGGACTGAACGAGCACGTGATCCAACCAGATTTTCTGAATGTGGTCGGATTGTCTAAATGTGGCTGGCCCAGAGCCTTTCTGAAAAGCCATTGACAATGACACTGGGACTTGTTTCCTCTGCATATACTAGATTTTTGGGATCCAGTCTGTTTGGATACTCACCTTCCTGGACCTGGAGGGAGGGGGGAGGAACTTAAACGTCCCACAGGGCTGGAAGCCCTGACTGCTCTTAGGGATGGAGAGGGAGGAGGAGGGGCAGAGGGGAGTGGGAGCGTGTTGCGGGGAGGGGCGGAAATGGAAACTTTCATAATTTAATAAACTTTGAAAAAAATAAAAAAATAAAAGTAAAAAAAAAGAATTGCCATGTGATTTTTTTTCTTTAATGAATATGTAGGGTCTTTCCCTATTTCCTGTGATTAATTTTGGTTTAAAGTCTATTTTGTCATATATTAAAATGGCTACACCAGTATTCTTAGTTCAATATGGTTGGAAAATCTTTTTTCATTCTTTTACCTTGAGGCATTGTGTGTGCTTGATGGTAAACTGGTTTTCTAGGATATAGCAGAAAATGGAAACTGTTTGTCATCCATTCTGTTAATCTGTGTCTTTTTGTTGAAGACCATAGATATGGAGATTCATCAATGAACCGTGATTATTGATTTTCATCATTTCTGTTGTATGTGTGTTTCTCTTCTTTTAACTTTCTGGTCTGGTATTATTTATTCCTTGGGCTTTCTTGGGTGTGGTTAACCTCCTCAGGTTGAGGTTTGCCTTCTAATGCCTTCTGTAGGACTGAATTGTAGTTAGATATTGCTTAACTTTTGTTTTAACATGAAATGTTTTATTTTCTCCACCTATTGCGATTGAAAGTTTTGTTCATTATAGTAGTCTGAGCTGGAATCTGTAATCTCTTAAGAGTCTGTAGTACATCTTTTCAAGCCCTTCAGTTTTTTTTAAGAGTCTTGATTGAGAAGTAATATGTAATTCTAATAGTTCTGACTGTTTCTGTTATGTGGTATTTGCCTCTTGCAACTTTTAATATTCTTTCTTTTTGAATGAGCAAAATTAATATCTTTAAAAAGAAATATATTCCCATGTGGAGGGTGTATAGAGATGTCCAAGGACAGTATAGCAGGCTAGATTCAAGGGGCATTCTTATGGAGTAGGTACCCTTCACGTGGGAATATCTCTTGGTTTGAAAGCAGTTAAATGGAAGTGGACTCTAGTATTTGGAATCAAATTTGGTAGGAGGCAGAAGCCAGAGAAATAAATGATCTATGTATACTTTAGGAGTGTCAAATCAGCAGTGTGGCTTGGAGCAGCCGAGTTCCTTGAAAAGGAATTCATTTATGAGATTTCTATGGTTTTAGCACCAAGTGAATGAAAAAAAAAGAGAACCTGACTGTCACTGGGTATGGGTAATGAGAAGGCTTATGGTAATATGAGGAATGGATGCTGCATCTGGAAGAGCCTACACTGAACCAGGCCATGTGGTGAGGGCCAGAAGAAGAGCAAGAAAGAAAAAGCAGAGAAATGGAACAAGAGAGTACTTGGGAACTCAGAGACCAAGAGGCCAAAGGGACTGAGTAACTTAAATGGCTGGGTTACATAGGGAAGGGCAGTTTGGGGAAGGAAAGCCTCATCTAGGCTTTTAGCTGGAGAGTTTAGGGTAGGGGGCAGGGTATGTTGACCATGACAATTCTGTAACATAGGCAGTGCTTTCACAGAGAAATCTCATTCTCAGCTCACGTGTGTCCAGAGGATAACCTAACCCATGGAGTCTCTCCCATGTGTATTCAGAGGTTGACACAATCCATGGTATCTCTCTCGTGTGTGTCCAGAAGATGACCTAATCCATGGAATCTCTCTCAGGTATGACCAGAGGTTGCCCTAATTCATGGTATTTCTCTCATGTGTGTCCAGAAGATTACCTAATCCATGGAGTCTCTCCCAGGTGTGACCAGAGGCTGACCTAATCCATGGAATCTCTCTCATGTGTGTCTAAAGGATGACCCAATCTATGGAGTCTCTCTCAGATGTGACCAGAGGTTGATCTAATTCATGTTATCTTTCTCAGGTGTGCCCAGATGATGACCTGATGTATGGAGTCTCTCAGGTGTATCCAGAGATTTGCCTCTAGGTGATTCTAGGCACTGTGTATTTTACAATCAAAATTAACCATCACATTGGTCATCAAAATTTATAAACTTCACACCCAACATCTTTAAGGTGTAATGGTTTTAATTAGATGCCCATTCCCTCCCCCCACTGACTGGGGTTTTTGAATAACTGGTCCCTAGTTGGGGGACTATTTGGGTAGATTTTGGAAGGTGGACTTGCTGGAGGAAGTATGTCTTTAGAGAGGATTTGGGTAGTCTTTAGTTTTGCTTATTCAGCTTCATGGCTGCAGTTCAAGCTGCAAGTATGCTACTACAGAGGTTATGCTTGTCACATGCCTGCTGCTTCCCCTACTGACATGGTAATGGACTCATTGCTTTGGAACAAAAAGCACAAATGAACTATTTCTTCAATAAATTGCCTTGGTTTTTGTGATTCATCACAGAAACTGAAAAGACTAACACACTAGATTAGCAGTAGGCTATTTTGGACATATTTGTCAATTACTGGTACCAAATTAGAAACCAAACCCAGGTATACAAATAGAGGTATATACACATATATATGTGTGTGTATGTATGTATATCTGTGCTAAAAATCAAACTTTTTGCCTAAAGACCACTCCATAGCAATATAACACACTGACAATACAAATGGCAATGTATTTCCAAAGTGATAAAAATAGTTTTAAATACTAATGAAGCATCCCATTTTAGCTATATTTTCTCAGTTTTTATTTAGAAAGCTCAGTAAAACAGGCGTCACAGTTTAGAAATACTTTAATCTCACTGTAATTCAACATTTAAAAAGTTACTCATTTCTGATTTTCAGCAATGAAATTTATAAAAAATAATTTTGCATTTATAAAATGAATTGTTATCTCACAATAAATTATTTATATCTGTCACCTGAAAAAGTATATTTTATAAAAGCAATGACTTTTCTTAACAATATCATGATAATACATTGAAAACATCAGTTCTTTGTCCACCATTTCTGGCAACTTGATGTATAAAAATACTATATTACAAATTCCCTGACAATAGTTATCAAAACAAAATTATTAGCAGTAGTTTCTAAAACATAACTTTTTCTTAAATTTTTATGAACACATTATTCACCAAAATATAAACTTTATATTCTGTGTTTTTAGATGATTTGCTATGGTCTGAATGCCCAAATGCCTCCTCACCCACGTTGCTACACAGTCAAATGTATGATGCTGTGCAGAGATGGGATACTGGAAGGTGAAGAGTCACGAGGGCAGAGCCTTCTTACAAAAGTGGTCCCTGAGAGTAGTCTCACAAATAACCATCTATAGAGCAGAGTGAGAATCTGATAATTCTTTGCTCGTGGGCTTCCTAACATGCACAGCAATGAGAAATAAATTTCTGTTGTTTACTCTTCCCAGTATATGGTATTTTCTTATAGTGGCCCAGGGAGACTAGTTTTTTTTTTTTCCAGAGAATAACATTAAACAATGAAACAAAACCTACAAATGATATTTATACTCATGAGACTTAGTTACTTCCTTGTTTTATGGAACAAGAGTAAATTTTCAAAATATTAAGAATTAAAGAAGTCCTCTTTCTCTTTGTCTTCCCCCTCACTCACTCAATGTTATATTTTAGTTTACAAGGGTTGTTGCACTTGAAGAAATAAGGTTGATTCTATGAAAGCGCTGATAGATGTCATACTACTTCACTTTTAGAGCCAAGTTAGTTCAATGAAAATGGTCCTTGTACCACTAGAAAGGTGGAAACAATGACTCATGATCTGAGAAACTGGGAAAGTCCGTGGGAAACCTTAATCAAAAATCTTACAACTTTGGATGCTTTTTATCTTTTGAGATATATTCAGTTTTACATATTTATATAATAATATTTATATTTATGTATTCAACCATTTTGCTACTTCTGTAACTATGAAAGGGAAAGAACAAGAAAGACTGGGAGAAGGAGAGCGAGTGCACACAGAGGCGGGGCTATTGCTTTTTCGTGAGGTGTCCTATGATTAATGCCTTGAAAATAAATTCCAGATGTAGGCAAACTCAGCTAGTTGGGGCTCCTTTTTAGTCTAGAATTAGATGTTCAGTATATTCCTATGTTGCAAATTCCCCTAAAGACATCAAAACCAATCTTGTCCAGTTTTTATCTTCTTTAGTGTTATAGGGATAGATGTGATGACAGCAAAGGTACAAAACCGATTTCTTACCCTCTGTGAAAATGCTGTAAGCAGCTGTGTACTCATTACCTTCATTCATGAGCACTGTGGCAAATAATTTTTCATATTCAGCACATGTATATTTTTAAAAACACACTATTACCCAATTTCATTAAAACCAACCAGATCTAGGTTTGCAAAACGTGTTCAAAAACATGTTTCTCAGTGTCCTTTCTCCCAGAGTTGTATAACTTGAGCTGACTGACACAGCTTCATATAGAAAGACTCTCCTGGTTTCCCAGGGAGCTGGTGTGGGCATGTGTCAAGGTCTAATGAATGAGTTGCTTTCCATATTTCCTAAGAGTGAGACATAAATTCCCCTTTATATTGAGCCATTGTTTGGCATTACTTTGTTTTACTTTGGCTTGTATCATCACTAAAAGAAGCAACATGCCTTCCCTTAGCAGACCTCTTCAAATTTAGTCACATTGCAGAGAATATCCAGTCATCCTTAAAATGGCATTACTTCTCTGAAGTTAACATAGAAACATTTGCTGTAGGCAGCAGAAGGCCCTGACATGTTATCCTTTCAAGAAATGCTCTATTTAACAGCTGCTACTAACCTTCTCTAATCTTCAAGTTTACAATTTATTTTTTAAAATAATTAGTTTATTTTTATATTACGTAGTGTTGCTGATCTACTTTTAACCAATAAGAACATTTAATTCTGCATCACATTACAACAAAGCAATTATTTACAGATTTAAATTAATATTATGAAAAAAAATGAAAGCCATACATAAGATCCCAGTAGCTTGGGCACAGTGCAGGAATAGTTGAAAACAATACACTATAAAAAAAACCTTCAAATTAAAATATACAGAGGTTGCATGTGAAAGCTTTACTTTACAGAAACATAAGCATAATGTGGTTACAAACAAGAAACTAGGATACCACCTTACAACAGCACCATGGAGAAGCAAGCCTTGCCTAAAAGTTGGCAAAAGTACCATCCTGAGACATTTCAAGAGCAATATGTTTCACATTTACACAGTACCATTCAGAAGCAAGCACATTCTCACAACTGCTTTTGTTTAGAGAGGGACTGGTGTGAAATGACAGACGCTTGGTTCGCAGTGATTTTGTACTGTTCTTGTCCAGAGCCCTGGGGTGGGGAAGGGAGTGGGGTTTCCGGAGTTGCTGAAAAGGAAACACAGAATAGTGTATGTTAGCCATCAGTCTGCCGCACCACACAAGGTCCTACAGAATGTCAATAGGCATTATTATATTTTGAGGAAAAGGTCACATGTAAAGCATTGATGTTTAGAATGAATTATCAGGCCACTGATACACTAATGGTGAGATACTCATCCTCCCTTCCCCCATAGAGCTAAACAATGATAGACAAGCATGCTAAGCAATCTGTTCTCACTTCAAGATGTTTCCTACCTTTCATATGTTCTCCTACACACTCAGAAGAAAAAAGTTACTAAAGACAATTATTACAATGTTAATATATCCCAACAATTAGAAAAAAAGTAATCCTCATAACATCTCCAGTCAAGACATGTATAAAATGAAAATATATGTGGCTTGCATTCTATACATTTTAGATGATCTAAAATTAAAGTTCAGTTGCTTTTCAAGAGTTTTGAAATCTAAGCTGCAGCCCATAACCTCTGGAGCATGCTAGTGTGTTGCTTTACAATCCTATTACAATTGAGCTGGACTGCTCCTTCCCCTTCAATTCTAAGAGCAAACCTGCATAATCGAATAGAAAGTAATTGAATATAAAAAATTGAATTGAAAATTTTTCTGAAATGTAGTTTGAATACTTTGAGTAGGAAAGTATTCCTTCCTATCATGAAATTTTAGTATATTGTAAAATAAAATCTATGATATCTTTAACTTTAGAAAACAAAATATATGATAGAATTAGTATTAAATATTTACTCGCATTATAAACTTCATAGGTTTTTCAGTATTTAAAGAATGCATATAAAAACAAGGACAAGCTCCTTATGGCTGTTATTCTTTAATACCTTATATTATTGCTAAGTATGGATTAGTAATTACTTCAAAAATGGCATATTTTTATCCCAAGACCGGGTTTCTCTGTACCTTTGGAGCCTATCCTGAAACTAGTTCTTGTAGATCAGGCTGGCCTCGAACTCACAGAGATCTGACTGTCTTTGCCTCTCGAGTGCTAGGATAAAAAGCATGTGCAACTACTGCACCACAAAAAGCAGAATTTTTTAAAATTTTTATTGAGCTATACCTTTTTCTCTGCTCCCCTCCCTGCCTCTCCCCTCCCTTTCAACTCTCTCCTAAGGTCCCCATGCTCCCAATTTACTCTGGAGATCTTGTCTTTTTCTACTTCCCATGTAGACTAGATCTATGTATGTCTCTCTTTAATGTGGCTTGTTTGACTAGAAATTTGCTACTCAAATTATTCCTTGACAAATAGAGCAGTTTTAAAATTTTAGGGATCTTCCATAAAAACCAAAGAAAAACACTGATTTTTTTTTTTTAAAGTTGATGTTTAACGTCTCGCTTTGCACATAATACAAACAGTTCCAAGCAAGCACGAGACACTCAAGGTTTCCTTTACAAGCGAGTTTCATATACGTGGTTCTGAACAGGAAGAAAACAATGGAAGTAGTGAGGATGTGATTTCTACATGCAGGACACCAACATTGTTAAGGTGAAAGAATCTACATCCAGTCAAGTTTTTAGACTCTCCCAACTGATGCCTACGATGCTTAATGCTTAATGTGTTTTATTTTCTAGTTTATAAATAACCAGTTTCCAAGCGACAGAATTCTACAGCCTTTTTGACATGGTGTTGGGCTCTCCTTTTATCTGTCCTTAAGATTTATGAAATAAAATATAGCATTACAAGAGGATGAGAGAGAGCAATGTATGGGTGAACATTATTAACATTGTTTACACAGATGTGTTAAAATATTATATATCCATTATTTTACTCAATTAATGTTTGGTAATAAAAAGTGTAATTTAAATGCCCCATCTTATTTCTAGCATGTATAGATTTTTTATGGCTTTTCTTTGTCTTTGGCACCATCAACGATGCCAATAAAGTACGTGACAATAAAATCGACACAAATGCTCATTTCTAAAGGACAGAATGATAACAGACCATTCTCTGACCTAAACTTTCCAGTCAAGTGGAACTCCCAAAATGTGAAATTACATGGGCCATGTAACATTATAAATAGTTATTAAAGACTATTGTATATTCATTAGGCAATGCAAATGTGCATAAAATTATATCACTATAACAAAAGCCAGTGAAGTGCATTACCTGGTTTGATATTAAAAGAAAACAGATGAAAAGTAAATTTTGGATTAATAGGTACAAATTCATAAGCATTGCTTTATGTATTGATATGAGGCATTTTCCTCAGACAACATTTGGATGGCTTAGCCCAAATTGGTGGTGCCTTGGGAGTGGTGGAAATTTCAGCTGGAAGTAGATCTTTGGGGAATGCCTCTGGAAAGTGTTTGTGCATTCCCCATTCCTGTCTCTCATTCTCTGCTTCTCGGCTGCCATGAAAGGCGAAGTTCTACTGCACTAAGCCCTGTCTGCTAAGTTGTCTTGTCATTCTCCCTTCAGAGTGGGTGTAGCAAGCACATAATGAAAGCACTGAAACCAGGCACCAAAACTAATCTTTTCTGGTGAGCAGTCAGTCCCTCTTAGTTCCCGCCATAGTGATGAACACTGATTCACAGATGATTAACCAATCAATCTAGATGTCACATTAAATAGACTCTTTATCCCCAGAGTAACATTTAAAAGTCAAACCTGCATTAACCCTACAACAATGTATGGTTAACATGGCCACCAACAACTTATAACAACACTTAACAGTATTTTTTGAATTCTAAAGAATTTTCTTAAGTAGCCTCATTTTGCACAGTTATTATTTGCTGCAATTCTAGTTACCATAGCTTAGTTAAAATGCACTACTCTGTTAACAACATGATTTAAAAATCTAGTTACCATGGTAACTTACAATACCCACGAATACCTGCGTAAACAAAACTCAGTCTCAATCTTCCATCTAGAAACCACTTCCTAATTAACAGATGCTGTTGTGATCAGCCACTGATCACAATGCATCTCTCTGTCTGTGATGGGCCACTGACATCTTTTGTTTAGCTTAGGTAAGTGACACAACATGTAGTTGTTTTCTTTCTTGTCCCCACAATAATGAAGTCAGGTAACCATTCACGAAATTAGATAATTGAAAGAACTGACCAGCAGCAATAATAAGCAATGAAGAAATAATACACAATAATGCTGGAAATTGAAATTCAAGTCTACACAGGACGATGGCAGAAACAGCTCTGCAGATATTACTGTTGTTCAAGGCTATAACCATGCATCTAGGAACTTAGGAAGAAATACTTGTCTGTGTAAGTGAGAGAAACTTTGATTTAACAAAAAGCAATGGACGTGAAATCAGCAAAGAAAAAAGTTCTAATGAGCAAATTTGCACAGCTACATCGGGACATTGAACATGGAAAAGATACGATGTGAAAAGCTGGTTCAATCTTCTGAAGGGGTAAAACTGACCACAATTCACACAAAATGTTTCCTTTCTGCTGGGACATGGTCCAGGAAGGAAGTCCTCTGAGGAGAACCCTGAGTGACTGTGTGAATACTCTAAGAAAACAAGACAAGAGTCTGGTGACTTCAGCCTCTTCATAACAAGGAATTGTTCTTGGAATCTCTTTTGTGCTCCTCCGAGTGGAGAAGATGGGAGTGGATTTAATTCAGGGTACTCACTATTGCCTGTTATTGTTATTCAATTCAATGTTTAAAGTATTATTCTTTGTATAGAAAAATGTGTTTTTGCCACATGTGTCTTGTCCTTGTGATTGTATCAGTTTGAACTCAGGAGAACTTTTCTTAGGCGACCTTTCTTAACCTTCACAGTATAAATTGTCCAGACTTTGAGTAAAGTTGGCTATGACATAATGTAGTCCACCTCACTTACAGGCTCCATTCTCTCCGGTCCCACAAATCCTAGTGACTCCTTCTAATGTAAGAAGGCAGCAAGGAATGCTCAAACTAGCCTGTTATATTTTTAACAACAAAATTATGTGTTACTTCTCACTGTTTCTGATCCCTTATATCACGTTTATATTTTCAATTTCTTAATACATTTCCTATCTGTAGTGAAGAGCTTTTGGTATTTTACCAATTTTACAGGTCATGAACAACCATTATTGGCCCATTGTTTATTAAAATTTGTTGGTTTAGTTTCCATTTAATGGCTGTTTGCATGGCCCCACACCAACACCAAGACAGACACGATCTGTGTGCCCTATGTTGCCCAGACTTAAAGAATAGAAAAAATTTAAGTTTTTACAACTTCAGTTTGGGATTCAAACTCATACCTAGAGAGAGTAAATAATGATCTGAGTATTTAAGTCTCATACATCTAACTAGTGTGGAGGAAATCCCATCTAAGATGTACAGTTCCTGGAAACTAGGCGTTTCCTATCCTAAGTTATAATTTCCCCAAATAACTAAAGTTAAGAGATGTTACAGCTGGAGATTTCTTCAGATACTTACAGATTTGGTCTGTATGAACCAATGTGGACATGGGACCTAAAAGTATTGTTTGCCCAGTTAGTGGATCCTGAGACAAATGGGGGTGCATTGGGTGATGGAGATGGTTTCCATCGTTGGCAGCACCTACGGAAGACGTAAGAATGCTTGCATTAGCGACATTTTCTGTGGCTTCACATGCATGCTGCATGCATGTTTCCAATGATAGTTTAAATGCTACTATTTCCAAAGTACATTTGAAAAATTCAGAAACAAATGCAAAGCGCTACCTCCATGGTAAAGACAATGTCAGCTTTCATGGTGCGTTGGAGAAACAAATGCTATATCATAATATTGCGTATTAATAATGGACCTTGTGTGCTGTTTCCTGCAATCATTAGGTTTTCTGCCTATTGTTAAGGCAATTCCAAGAATCACTTACCTCAAGTTTATAGTATTTGGATTCACCCTAATGGCATGAACAACTTTTATTTCAGAAAGATAACATTAGGAACACATTAAGTAGTAGAAAACTAAAAATACATATAGTGACTTTCCAAGGAAATTTAATCTAAACCAGAACATAAAATAACGATGCCTTAACTTATTCCCGACATTTATTGCAACCCTGAAGTAGCATTTTCTTCTTGTACGAGTTTATGTCAGTTAATTCCTTCAGGGGCAAAATGTTCATTTTTCAGTCATTTGATTCGTATGTGGGTTAAGCAGCAATTTCTTTGTTTTTAGACTTTTAAGGAAGTGAAAGTCAAAAGGATCCAAACTTCTCAAAACCCTGAAAGAATCCATACTTCTCAAAGCCCTCAAAGCGGGAATGCATTCTAGTTAGCGCACATGGAAGAAGAGTCCGAGGATTGAAGTCAAAGAGGCCGGGCCCAAAAGCGAATGGCTAGGGAAGACGGGTATCGTAATCTGTTCAAGATCTTTTCTTTTCCTCACGTTGTATAGACTTTCTAAGTGTAGCAAACTAGTTTTTGTATGCCCTGTTAGAAGACCAATGCAGGGATGAATGGGAACCTCAAACTAATGAAGTAACTCTAGGCCAAAGGAAATAAAGGGGCACCCCGCTCTTGCGCATGTGTTGGAAGTAAAGCTAAGCGCTAAGAAAGTGCGGCAGTGCACTCACCGCCCAGCAACATCTCCTGGAGGAGATTGTCAATTTTGACCATGCCGAACAGTTTGACGAACTGAATTTGCTCGATCATCTGCCAGGTGATGCTCTGCAGGGTGGGCAAGAGCAGAAGCAGCTCCCCGAACCTGCCCCGGGAGTCGTACTGCCTGTCGTTGATATAATCCTCCAGGCTGATCTGGACCTGGAACCGCATGTTCTTAATCTTCGCAGGGTCACTGAGGCCCTTTGCATCTGGTGAGGGAACAGACACAGACACGCTTAGGTCGGCAGACCGGAGACTCTAAGATGGAAAAGGATCCTTTAAGTATCACGCTACACAGGCTAATCCTCACAGTTTTGAAAACACACCTGGGTCAAAGAACACAATGGCCTTCAAACACGCATACTCATTGTCGTCTATCTGGATCTCTTGGAAGGGTCTAACCAGCTCATCGAGGACTCGGTTAGCCACACGGCTGACTTCGACTTCACAGCTGTTACGGTGAATGACGTAGTTGTTTCCTGAAAGAAAATGAAGAATTAACCACTTTCTCTACTGGCCTGTTGAACGCTGTTTGCCTTTTTATGTACTGGTGTGCAAAATGGTGTCCCGTGGCATGGACTGTGTTAGGTATTGCACCTTCCCGTGGCACTGACTTAGTCAGGCGAGAACATCAGAACACTCAGAGTATTGATAACGATAATGTGCCCATGCGCGCTTTAACAGCCTCCGTCACTGGTGATAACAAAGAGTACAGACTCATAACCAGCTAATAATTGACAGGGGCGAATCGACTGGTAATGATTAGCCTTCCTCTGTGTCAGGCCTCTATTAGTGCCTCGCTCATTAGCGAGCTGAACACAAATCCTAAAGAATCCTCCTTGCTAGCAGTGGATTAAAGCCAGCATGCTTTGGTGCTCTTAGAGTAAGAACGGATCAGATGCAGTTTAAACAAGCTTAAGCGTGGGAGAATTAGCACGTGCATTGTCATGAGTTGCCTCACAGATAGTATACTCCATTTTTCAGGTTCATTCTTTTTTTATTTGTGTGTCTATGGGGTGGGGGGAGGACTGGTCTGCAATAAGCCCAGCCTATGCATACAAGTCAGAGGACACCTTCACTTTGCACTTTGTTTAATCCAGTGTATCTTTGTTGGTCCATGTTGTATGCCAGGCTAGTGGGCCTGTGAGCATTCCGGGAACCTCTCTGTTTTGCCTGCCCTCTCCCAGTAGAAGTTCTGGGCCTACAGATGCATGTCATAACACCTGATGTTACAGAGGTCTTGGGGATTTGTTCTCAGTTCTTCACAATTATGTGGGAAGAACTTGACCCCCTCAGCCATCGCCCCAGGCTATTCTTCCTTATTGTGCCATCTGATTGTAATTTCAGTTTGACTCAGGCTAGAGTTAACTGAGCAGAAGGGACCTCAGTTGAAACAGACCTCTGTAAGATCTGGCTGTAGGCAAACCCATTGGGTATTTTCTCAATTAGTCACTGATATGGGAGGGCCCAGCCCAGTGTGGGTGGTGCCATTTCTGAACTGGTGGTCTTGGGTTCTGTAACAGAGCAGGCTGAGCAAGCCATGAGAAGCGCCTCAATCGGCAGCATCCCTCATGGCCTCTGCCTCTGCTCCTGTGTCTAGGCCCCTGCTCTGCTTGAGCTCCTGCCCTGACGTCCTTCAATGACGAAGGAAGTCATGTGGAAGTGAAGGCAAAGTACACGCTTTCCTCTCACATAGCTTCTGGGCTGTGTTTTATCACCGTAATAGAAATCCTATCTAAGACACTTAGTTGCTTTACATAGAGCTGACTTGGCCAATTTATTGAACTGAGTTCAAGGGAGTTCGGAAATGTAATAGAGTAGGACCAACTAATCCCTCCAAATATTTCCATCTTAGACATTCTCCGGCTATAATATGGTAAATAATTATCACAGTTTTTAAAATAAACATATCCTGGCACTATATAAAAAGATATATTTTTAATTATCCCACTGTAGGTAAAGGTGACCATTATTGTTTGGATCTTGGATATCTCCCAAAGGCTTATACATTGAATTTTTAAACTGCAATTTACAGCATCACTGGGAAATAGTAAAGCCTTTAAAACTGAGGCCCACAGGGCAGGTAGGGCGTTAGTTCACTGAACATATGCCCTTTTAATATTTAATTTTTCCCCCGGCACAAGTGTTTGGCGTCCATGTCTCTCTGTGCAGTACATATGTGCCAGGTCCCCACAGAAGCTGGAAAGGGAGGTCAGGTCACCTTGAACTGGAACAACAGACAGCATTGAGCTACCTTGTGAGTACCAGGAATCAAACTCCGGTCCTCTGGAAGAACAGTTAATGCTCAACCCCTGAGTCATCTCTCCAGCCCTCAAGGTGTCCTTTTGAAGGGAGTATATGTACACTATATTTCTCTCTTTTTAATATGAACAGTGTCCTCTGCAGAATACACCTGCCACAGTGTTCTGTGCTGTCCCAGGTCTAGAGTAACATGGCCAAGCACCTATATACGGAAAACTCTGGAACTGGGAGCCATGTAAACATTTCACCTTTGTTTGTTTGGAAGGTTGGATTTTAAGACAGGGTTTCTCTGGGTAGTGTGACCATCCTGGAACTTGATCTGGAGACCATGCTGGCCTTGAACTCAAAGTTGTGCCTGCCTCTACCTCCTGATGGCTGGGGTTAAAGATGTGAGCCACCAATACCTGGCCTCACCATTCCTTCTTTTAAGTTGATTGTTTCAGGTATTTTTCCAAATTTCTGTATATCACAATGTATCCAAACACTGAAGTGCTAACCTTTCTCCCAGATCCAATCTCAGCTTCCTTGATGTGTGAGGGACTAAAATATCGTATATATTTAAAGTGTGCAAATGTAATGCTCGTATATACACATACATGGAAAGAGAAATGATTACCACAGCCACACAAACTAAACATACCTATCATTGTATATAGTTATCTTTGTGAGTATTTTAATTCTGTCATGTGAAAACAGTTGACATAGTTATTAATGAAAAATTAGGTGCAACATGCTTGTTTTCCAGGTTATACTATAAAAAGATTTACAGAAAGAACAGAATTTGCAGTGTTTGGTAGAAATGCAACCAACATGTTTAGTTGAGGTCCACGGCACATTCTATTGTCCCCATTACGGTTTAGAATTCTAGGTCCTGGCTGCCTGACTTTCCATTGTGATCAAAACATTCTCTTCATCTATTCCTTCACTGCAGAATGAGCAAGATAGCAGGGTGTACTTCAGTGAATAAGTGAGAGAGTATATATTAGCACAATGCACTTAAAGCAGAGCATTTCATAAATGTATATGTTCAATAAATACCTAGTACTCTTACATCGTGTCCCATTCGTTTACATTTGGGACTTAAATGTGACTCAGAAGCTAATCTTTTCAGTTAGCGGGACAGGACTGAGACAGTCTCCAGGGAGAACGCTGGGTTTTCTTGTGTCTTTTTGCCCTTCTCACTCTTTTCTACTGGGTTTTTTTCCCCAGTTTTTTTGAGACAGGGTTTCTCTGTGTAACAGCCCTGGCTATCCTGGAACTAGCTCTGTAGACCAGTCTGGCCTGGAACTCACAGAGACACACCTACCTCTGACTCCCTAGTGCTGAGATTAAAGGCATGCATCACCACCGCCCAACAGCTGTTCTACTTTTGCTGATTCTTACAATTCTACCTACCAGTAGTTTTCAGACATTGCCCGCCATTTTTAATACAATTAATTTATAGTGTATTGTGAACAACAAGATCACAGGAAAGAAATATGTTCCTTAAAAGAGTATATACTAGCCTACTAAGCAGTCTCTGATAGATCATGAAAGGACGTGGGGATTCAATAACTGGACATTTAAATAGTTATTTCTTTAGCAAGTCAGCATCAAGATTATGGAGTAAAATCTCTATCACATTTTAAAATTTCAATGTCTCCCCATCATGTCACAGTATTCTGAAATTACATTCAATCCAAACAAAGAGAAATGGGGCCAGCAAGACTGCCAAGTGAGTAAAGATGGTTTCATCCAAGCAGGAGGACCTGATTCTATTTCTGGGATACAGAGAATTGTTCTCTAATTGGCCAGGGCACCACACACACACACACACACACACACACACACACACTCACACACACACTCACACAAGCACGAGCACACACACATATGCACACATACCACAGCCCACACTAGAACTGAGGGAGGACATAAGAAAGGGCACACACTTCTAAAACAGAACACCACTGTGTGCTTTGTACATGCAGAATAGAGCCCACACATCATATCTAGAAAATAGGCATACTTTCTTCTTTAAAAAAATCTTACCCAAAAGCAAAATATCTTTATACATCATGGATCTCTTTGTAGCTCCAAGCAGTAAGTGTTCACCTGCGTGAGCTCTCAGCAGGGCCACCTTAAAGAAAGTTTTGAAGTTTAACAATTAATTATAAAATATAATGATTAATAGACAGTACAAGGTGAGTCTGATTAACTTGCAGTGTTCCTTATGCCTGCCTCCTTTTCTGCCTTTTTTTCTAGCATACAATATTCATTCATACTTAAAATGATGAGGTTTTCTAGGTTTTGCTCTTAGCACCTCAGAAACATTTGCCCTGGGGTAGCAGAGAAAAACGGATCTTCTGTTTTTAAGGCAAATAGAATGGAGCAGACTTGACTTCACAGCCCAGCTTGGTGGCCTGCGCCTTGTGTTCCTGTTTAACCCAACATACATTTACTAATAGATTGGGATTTCCTTTGTTTTCATACATAAATGAATTGCCAAATGTAGCCCCGAGAATTATGTACAAATATGTACAAACATGATTTCCTGCAAATAATAAATTATATAAACAAAAGCAAGCCATAGGCTGGCAAAGAAGAAGGGAAGCTGATTGGCTCCTGCCTGTTTCTAGGTTGGGTGTCTGATCGACAGCGGTGAGCATCGGACAGAGCTTCATTCTTACACTCAGCTGTGTGCTGAGCCTTCAGAGGAAACAAGATTAGTGTAGCTCATCCCAAGCAACTGTTTCTCCTACATCCTTTGCGCAGTAGTAAATGGTGCCATTATCCAGATGAGATTGTTTGCATCTCAACAGGAGTCCATTTGGAGTGTTCTCCAATTATTGAATGATGTTGATTAAAATCTAAACCCAATCCATCCACAGTTTTGCTTCTCTATGATTTCCACCCTGGTCTAGGCTGTCACTTGTTTCCTGGACCACTCCAGCAAACTCAGTGGCTGTTTTTAGCTTCTCTATTACTTCCCTAGCTGAGGCATCTTCTCATACGTGTCTATGAGAAGCTAAATCAGTACACCTCGGCTAAAAACTTCCCAGTGGCTTCATATTGTCCTTGAAAGCAAATGCAGATTTCTCGGTTGTGGCCTCCCAGGTGACATGAGGTGATCAGACATTCCCTCCTCTGCCGCCTGCCCTGGCCCTGCTTTATCTCGCAGCACTCCCTGTTCACGCTGCTCCACCTGCCTGAGAACCTTTGAGCACAGGGTTCTCGTGCTCAGGATTCTTCTCCTCGACCTTGGTCCCTGCCATTCTGTTCTTGGAGGATGTCTTCTCGGCTTCCTCCCTCTACGTCTTTCCATCCCAGCCCTGCTCATCCTTCAATGCATCCTGCTCCATTTTATGGAATTTCATAGAACTTATCTCCACCTGGAGTCAACTTACTCCTACCGTGTGCATATTTTTTATTGTCAATCTCTGCCAAATAGGCCACAAGGTTTATGAGACCAGTGAAGCAATCTGCACTTTTACTGCAGGATCCCCTCAGAACCTAACTGAAATCAGTAGTTTCCTAATAAATAGTCATCTCCTGGATTTATGGATGGGATAAACTGATCTGAGGTCCAGTTTCAGGAACTGTAAAATGGAGATAGCACCTACCCCACAGAGCTCCTAAAGGAATTAAATGGAACAGCATGATTGATCACACATTTGAGAGTTCATTCCCCAGTGCCTCACAGATAACATTCCCCAACCGTAACTACTAATGTTATGTTGTTAATATTAATGAGCAGTAAACAAAGACTTTTAAACTAGTTACTGGTCTCCAATTTCCCAATATTTCAACCAATGTCTTTATATGTAAGTCAGCAGGTTTTTAAACGAAAGGTAATAAAAATATGAAGCTGATAAATAACACAGCCCTGCTTATATGGCCTGGGGTGAGACTGGCAGGTTTTAGCAATTTAGCATCATTCACTCTGGCATAATCTCATGAGCCAAGCTATCTTTACGACACGTCCATAACTGTGACTCACTCCAGGAAGGGAGTTACAAAACACTGCAAGAGGGAGTTCAGTTTTCATGGAACTTTTTCCTGTCACCAAGTAAAATGCCATCTTAGAACTGTAGCTGCTGCCTTCCTCTGACGGTTCTGCTCTGTCCTGGTGTTAGAACTATAGCGGCTGCCTTCCTCTGATGGTTCTGCTCTGTCCTGGTGTGTGACTATTTCCCTCTCTCTTGATTTTTACACAATCACCCTTGCATTTTCTTATTTTTGTTGTGGTTTTCTGTGTCAGTGACTGCATTGGTCAGAGGGTGTAGACACACACACTGGCTTAAACTCTTAGTTTGATTAACACTTTTAGTGTGAAAGAATCAGAGATTTTAAGACTATTTTTATCTATGGACAGGTGTACACTCTTTAGAAAGAAAATTCAAAGTGACTCGAATCCAAACGAATCCTTATATGCTAATGAGAAAATCCAAGCTTCGAATAATTAATTAAATTTCTTAATATAAGTACATCAAGTTTAAAAATGCATATGTTAGGAAAGAAGATTATATCTTATTTTGCTTTTCTTTGTAGATTTCAGCGCTGTGGGAAGGAGTTCCCAGGCATTTCTGAAGATTCTAATTAGGGACCTTCAGGGAACTCAAGACAGTACAGCGCACCACCTCCTTCCTCTAACTTACCAAACATTGACTTCTCTAACAGCCAGAAAACAGCATGAGTGTGGTTATTTGCTATTTGTTCTTCCTTCTCATGTAAATATTTAAACCCCAAGACTACAGATAATTACTTGATCAACTCTTAACCAATCAATATTCTTAACAAAGCCTGACAATAGACACCAGACACTCCTGTCTCCGGATGGAATAAGGAGGTGAAAAGATGAGGAAAAAACCCATGTTTGACTCACAAAGTAGTCCACCTACTGCTTAGCATACTAAATTAGAAATAAAATTAAAGACCAGTGCTTAGCAACTATCCAAAGCACTTTCTAAGGGAGCCATGGTCTCCTCTAAGTCATACCTGGTCATCCAAGGGCAGCTCGCAGAAGGCAGGGATGTACTTGGCCCATTCCACCAAGACCAGGAGCTGCTGCTTCATAGACTCACAGACATCACTGATACTTGCAATTCTCTTCAGGTTTATGTCAGCACTTGCACTGGGGCTTGGGGCTGAGATCTAAGGTTAACAGAACATTGTACTCAGCCATCATTGAAACTACTGGATAGCCCATTAACTTTCTCCTCCTATATTTATAAAGTAAAAAGCAAGGACGCAAAAATTACCATTATCATAGTACTTTTATATATATTAAACATCTTTAATTTGAAAACTAAAATCATTCTTGGCTTAAAGTTAATTTGAAAATATGTGTATATAAATCCACACTCTGAGAGCATAATTTTATTTTAAATACTAAATCTGTAAACCAGGTTAGGCTTTTTGAGGAATTTTGTAGTTCAGCCTGGTTATCTAAAGAAATTGATAGTAACCACAAGAAAAAAATACTGTGATTTTATTTTTAATTAAAACTCACATTCTTACTAAGTCAGTCCATCTTTAATTAAAGTAAGTCCATCTTTAATTAAAATAGCTAGTGAATAAAATTTATAAAATCTGTGAAATATTTAGGGAAGAAACTAGAAATATTTATGATACTACATTAAACATAAGGCTGTAAAAATAAAATTAAGAAACAACCTTTTGACTAGGCAATGGTGAAATGTTTGACACATAATGATAATCATTTTTAAATTGCACACGACTTTCAACTGTATGAAAATACAAACGCTACTTAAAATGCTGTTTCATGAGAAGGCAAACTACCTAATCAAAGTTTTGTAAAATTAATATTAATTTTACACGCGTACGTGTGTATATATGCGTGTCTTTTTCACGTGAACCCAGATGTTTCCTCACCATTCCCCTTTAAGTCATTTTCTAAATGCTTTATTGGATCATCAAGTAATCTGCAAGTAATAGCGATGATAATGGGATGTCAGCCTCATCATATTACTCTGGCGTTATCAAGAATGAAAGTAGACTCACTGCCTCCTTACAGGACCTGATTAACTACTTAGCTATTTCATAATTTGCTTTGTCATGGACAAGCACCCTGAACATTTCCAATAAAGGCAATGATAAAACATACTCTCTTCAAAAGATTATATGACAGACTCCTAAATGGTTGGTTTTTATATGTAAAAGGAATGACTTACCGCTTTAACTTTATACCTGATATTCTTATTCTAAAATTTGAAAATAATGATTTACTTTCTTCCCCATTTTGAGAATTCTACCTTTAATTCTCATAAAACACCTCTTCCTTAAGGAGGTAGGGAGTTGACTTTTTGAGTTCAGGAATAAATTTTAAGGGAAGAAGTTCTGACGGCAAATTCCTTCAAAATTAGAGCACTTGATTTCACACATTCAACTAGACTAAAATATTGTCACTAGAGCATCATGGTTTATTTTTACTCAGCCTCATAAATAAAGAGTCAAACAATTTAAGATAGGGTCTTGCTCAACAAAATTCAAAACTAAGTCAACAGTTCTACTATGTTCAAAATGATGTGTCGGAGCCTGTCTAGGTTAACTTTAGCACTGAGCCCCAAACAGTGAGCTCAGATTACAGCACTTTGCATCAGCAGACATTGGATTCTATTGAATGGAGCCAATGCTGAGGTGTGGTGGGTACCTGGCGAGACCGAACTTCAGCTTGTGCCAGAGTGTTTATGGAAGGGATGTTGCTGCCATCAAAGGTACTTCTTCTGGTGCTTATTCTGTCACGTTCATTTTGCACAGCTAAGGAAAAAATTACAGATGCTATTAGTGAGATCTCTACTATGGGCTAGGATATACAGCTAGGAATAAGGAAAATTACAGAAGTTCAGACATGGTCTTTCAAAAGGCAAAATGTAAAAAGTAAGACTGCCTTTTTATTTTCTTTTTGAACTACTTTTAAAAGTAGAAATAGGCAAGTTTGTCACCAGCACTCATAAAAAGGAGTCGCTTAGAATTTGTGATGGAGTGTATGTTGGGAAGTTTTGGGCCACCCATTTTAGAAATGCTGTTTTTAATAAGATGGCTTCTTATTCTCTCACAGTTAATAAAGCTGTAAGGTAGCTAGAGAAGGAACATTGCCTGCCAGGTTGGCCAGGTCAAAGATAAGTCACTGTCAGAAATGAGTGAGTCATAGTTTCTGAAATTCCCATTTCTTTTAACCATAAAACACCTACCATAAGGCAGAGTAATTTTATTTTAGTTAAGATGGCTTAAGCAAACCTGTGACCTTCTACAAAGCAATGTTTACAGATGTTAGCTTCAAAAATCAATGCACAACTTGAGGTATCCATCTAGAAGACAGAGACCTGAATACCTGCTTCTCAGAAATATTAAATCATCTCTTACATTATATAAAATGTCTGAGAGAGGTAGACCTGTTTCCTTGATTCATAGAGAAAAGAATAATTATGCACATGTCCAAAACTATTATTAAAACTTAATTTTTAAGCATAAGGGAAAAAAGCAAGCATGACCCCATAAATTTGCATAAATATTCAAATAAAAATGTCAGGTATCAAAGTTAAATTTCAAAAATAAGAACGTAAAATGAACTTCCATTAACCAAAGACAAAAGAAAAAAACAAGACCTATAGTCCCTTGATTATTTAGGTCAATCAATTCTTTCATTAAATCTGTTAGAAATATGTTGATATTGGCTGGGCAGTGGTGGTACACATCTTTAATCCCAGCACTCGGGAGGCAGAGACAGGTGGATCTCTGTGAGTTCAAATCCAGCCTGGTCTACAGAGCAAGTTCCAGGATAAACTCCAAAGATACAGAGAAACCTTGTCTTGGAAAACCAAAACCAAAAAACAGAAAAGAAGGAAGGAAGGAAGGAAGGAAGGAAGGAAGGAAGGAAGGAAGGAAGGAAGAAAGGAAGGAAGGAAGGAAGGAAGGATCATGATATCAAATCACCAAAGTTTTTTCCAACAGAGAAATTCAACAATTTCTACATCAATGTCACAGAGACCTAAAAATGGCAGCTAATGACCCTGTTTAATTAGCAAACAAAAATAGAGGGCTTTTGTCTAAAAGAGACATCATTAGGGTGGATCAAATATTTAACATTTTATATTAAAAATCATACTTACTAATAGCTCATTTTTTAAAATTATTTTCCACTAATGTGGAAATACACATGAGAGATGAAAACTAAGTTACTCTTCATTCATATGATCAAACTATAAAAATGCTGAAATATATCATAAATATATCATAAATATATCATAAATATTTACAATATATTTACTACTCTCATGTTTTACATGAATTCACATTTCTGTCTCCACTTAATTAATTAGATGTGTTTTTTGTGTTTATTGAAGAGTGAGATGCATCAGTTTTGAAACTCAAAAGTTACTTTTCAATCTATTTAATAAAATCAAAACACATCATTTTATGAACATTAGAAGATGTAATTTCACTGTTTTCAAAGGTAATTTTATTTCATAAATTGTAAGACTCAAAAGGGAAATGCAGACTTGATATTGCTTATAATTTATAAGGTAAAGATTGGTATTAGGTAATAAGTCAAAAAGATATTTGATAAATTGTGCAATTATTTCTTTCAACCTAATGTAGCTCTTAGGACATTAGCTATGTCATTTGTTAAAGGAGAAATTGCCTCTTTAATTTAGTGAACTCTACTTTTGTAATATTCTTTTTAGATTAGCAACATAATAACAGCTAACAAAATTTCCATAATTTTAAATTATTGAGTTAAGAGAAAAAGAGCTATGTCTGAGGTGGATTCCTTATGTTTCTTACTTCTACGGCATCATGATTAGATTTAACTTTATTTTTTAAGTTTGTAATATACTTGTTGAAAACAGCTCTTTGCATGTGCCAGAAAGAGGCACTCAATAAACTACAGGCAAAAACTCTTACAGCTGCTAAGTCTGCCAGATGTTGAGATGTGTAACACTCTCATCTCTAAATGTATCAGAATGGGAAAAGATAGAATGAGATTACTTAACTGATGGAAATAAAACAAGACATACTAAACCCATATCTGCACCGCTTCTTCTACTGAATAGAATATAAAATTTTCAAGATGGAGGATTACTTTGTCTATCGAGTTCACAATTAAAATCTCAGCACCTGGAACAGTATTTGAAGCAGCAATGTCCATGGATATTTTCAAATGGAGGAATGTATAAAAAGATGTAGTTGATGTTCATGAGATAAATAAATATACCCAGTTGTGACTAAGAATGAAAACTGTGTATACAATACATCCATAGCTTTAGTCTTCAGATTTTAAGATCTATAGGTTTTGCCTATGTAGTGAGTGGTGTCAGAAACAGATAAACACTAGCTCTACCACTGACTCACTGCACAACCAACTAAATTCTTCTTCTCTAGGAACTCTGACAGATTCCCCATTAATATATTGAGGGAAATCAGAGCTTATAGGTAGGTGATGTGATTATTGAGAATTCTTGCACATTGTTATCAATTTTCATCGATAATGTTAACAATCATCATCATCATTTTTATTATTACTGTTACCTTCTTTCTTCATTCCTGCTCTAAAGCACTTTCGTAATCGACAGTATCGGCATTGATTTCTTTTATCCTTGTCAACAACACATTGGCGACTGAACCTGTAGCAGGAAGCACATATTAGCTCACAGAAAACCACTGTTTATCAAAGAAACCCCGTCTGCCAACAATCAGACTTTAAGTCAGTACAGGCAACCAGGCTCACCCTAAAGCATGTAGAAAAGTAATTCCCTAAAAATTGAAAGTCTCATGGTCAGCACATACATGGCAATACACAGCTCCCCTCTCAAACATTCTTCATACTAACATAAAACTGAATGACTACGTCATTTTGGGCTGATGTATATAATTATGAGTCATGAAAGTCAAACCCAGTTTTAAAATCTTTGTCGTATAAATTTTTGGTGTTTATTGCTAACAATTTCAGAACAGTGGACAATGTATCATGATTCAGAGCTTTTACAGTTATGTGGTTTTTCTCTTTAAATGTTTTTATTCTATGAGTTTTAAATGACATCAAGATAGATTTAGATTTACTCCAATTATCAAATTACAGACTATTAAGAAGGGCACTGAGAATGTAACTTCTTAATGATGTATCAGTTTATTCTCTATTAAAAAAATCCGAGGATGGGGGTGGTACATTAGTAGATGAAGATGTAAAAAAATATTGAAACCCTTAGACACTATGGGATAGAATATTAAATGCTTGTGCTGTTTTGGAAGAATGCTTTGTGAACTTTAAAAAAAACCAACGTCTACACATAGGAAACAGCAGTTCCATGCTATTGCACATACCCCCCAAAATGGGGGGAAAATCTATATCTAGTGTAGCATTTTTTTATGCTTTTTTCAAGGCAGGATTTCTCTATGTAGCTTTTTAGCCTGTCCTGGAACTTGCTCTGTAGACCATGCTGGCCTCGAACTCACAGAGATCTGCCTACCTCTGCCTCCTGAGTGCTGGGATTGAAGACATGTGTCACCACGGCCAGAAAGTAACACTTTTAGTGAGGAAAATGTTAGAGTTCTGAGCAGATAAAAATCCCAGACGATGGAACAGTAGTATCTGTTAGTAAGTAAGAATGAAGCACCAACAGACATGCTACACTGTTGATGGACAGTATTCAATCACTGTTGACTGAAAACACATCCAATAAAGGTGATACCAAAGGCCCATAGTGCATGGTTCATTAATGTAGTGTCCAAAGAGGACAAATCTACAGAAACAGAAAGCAGAATAGCAGGTTCCTCACACTGTCGTAGAGTTGATGAAACTGTTGGATACCCTATTGAGGACTTCTTAACAGCATAATTAAATGCTGCTCTTGACTGATGACAGCAGTAGTCACACAATTCTGTTTGTGCTAAACTCTAAATCCCTGGTTACATGTGATGCTATTGCCTCATTCCTTACAGATGATTAGCAAATGATGTGGAATGCAAAATGTATTTTGTGGTCTATTAAAATGTGTGGGCAGCAAAAAACAAAAATTTGTGGGCAACAATTCAACATTGAATTAGAATAAGGCAACAAATAAACTGTGCTCTCAGAGTAAGAAAAGACGAGCCACATTTTTTAAATATATATATATATATATATATATATATATATATATATATATATATATATATATATATGGGGATAAAGAGTCTCAAAGGAGGAAATCAAATGACCAAAAATCACAAGGAGAATACATTTAGTTAACATTAATTAAACAACAAAAACAACAAAAGAAACATATGTTACTAAGCTCCTAACACGTTCAAGATCTTGATGTAGGTACAGACTATATGAGTGCTGCCTACATTTTCCATCAAAAGAAATTGCAGTGTAACAAGGACACAGAAATGTTGAAAAATGTTATAGAAAATATTCTATATACAGTATTGAAGTAGAAGATTTAAGTACTTTAGAAGGAAAAGGCCAGCTTCAGCATCACAGGACTGGTAAAGCCAAATTAAAATTTATCAGTCTAAAAAAATAGGATGCATTTGAGGCAAGCAAACTTTACTAAAAAGACATTATAGTGTCTTAATTTGCATCCATATGATAACAATTAAAAAAGAGATCACAAAGCTTGCTTGATAAAAAAATCTGTGAAGGATCTTAGCCAGCTGACAGCACACATGGTGAGAAGGGACAAAAGTCCCAGCCCTAGTTCTAAGGAACTAGCAAACCTCAGAAATTTTTCTGGGAGCTATTCTTCCCTGCCTGCCGCATAGAGGAAATGTGCAAGTCATCAGATCACTGTCAGAACCATCACTTTTCATGGAGATGTGTTTTACTTTTAATGGTGCACATGACTCCAAACCATGGAACCTCTATGCTGCTTTGTTCCTTAGATACTAACGTGAAGAACTGTATGTGTATCAGGTAACCATAGTAAAGATGTGTTTGGTGGAGAAGATGATTCATGTTTAGCTATGGAATGTTCATGTGTACAAACACAATACCATCAAAATGTTCTTTTCTTTGTCAGATTTCAAAAGTGGATGATATATATTTTTATAAACTTACATCAAATTCCCCTGCAAATATTACAAGACACCAGGTGAATATTAGTGGAGTTATGTATTAACTTTTATTACAACTTGAAAAGCAAAATGTTGCCAGACTTGTAATTCTCAAATGCCCAACTTATTTTTAGAACAGCATTGCAGGACTAGAGATGTAGACAATTTGGCTAGCATGTGAAGGGACCCAAATTTAATCTCTATTCCAACCAAACAGTAACAGTGACAATAAGTGATAATGTCTATTACTGATAGAATAAGTTCTTATTTTTATTTATTTATTTTTTCTAGTTCCTTCAAGGTTAACATACTCCTTCTTAAGTTAAAGTCAGTGAGTTGGGTCAAAAGCTCAAGTTCAACCTAAACAATATATATTCAAGAATTATCGTAGAAATCATTCAGGATAAATACTTAAACTGGTCTATGATATTGACTGGGTAATAGCAAAAAGACTAGTAGGAATGTATGGACACATCAAGTAATTAAACAAGATTTAGAAAAAGCACTGTCAGTTATGAAAAATTTAACATGAGAAGTAGTTTGAAGTGAAAATTAAATTTCACCGTTTGAGTTGTAAATTACAAGATCATCTGTAATTTTATAATTTTGTTCTTAAAGATCGAGGATGTATTGAGTCTGAAAGAAAAATTAAAAAATCAATCTACACACCTTAAGGAACTTCTTAAGCGGATTTAAAAACTGTTTAGTGGCATATGAAATGTGATAAAACAATAAAGAGACACAAGGAAAAGATTAGTACTAAATTCTCGATGGTAGTTGCCCCTGTAACACTGAAGAGAATGACAGAATGGCCAGGGAGGTGTCCCCTGGAGGCTTCAACTATATTGCTCGAAACTGGGTGGTAGGTATACGAATGTCTTTATACACATTTACAGGTTTCAAATTGTCCATAGCATGGAACTACCGGTGTGGACGTGGACTGCATCTACAGTAACACACTCTTTGAAGCTTGGCAGTTTTGTTCAGAGTTACCGAGACATGGAAGCACTTGATTTACTTTCCTGCCATCCTCGTGATGAAGGACTTCATCACGTAATCTCTTCATTTCGTAATGAAGAAAACTGCAAAAATGAGCGCTCCAATACCTGCAGGAATAAACGTGACTTTTCCGAATGCTGCGCCTGAAAAATCCCTTGCAACCATCACAGCTGGATGCCCCGTAATGCTTCCCTGTTGCTCTGTCCCCACAGATGGCACACAGACAGTTGACACCACTGTCGCTGGTATTCATACTTGTGGTCTCGGGGGCAGAACTGTCTGTTGAAGGAAGATGAGAAGAGTTAACGCAGCTGGCAGCAGCACAGTGCCCTACTGCTTACTTGGACGTCAGCCTTTGCTTAATGGAGTCCCTTTCATGTGCTGCAAGCCTCCTTCTCAGGCTTCTGCCTTACACTTCTGCTCCTTCAATTTTGGGTTATGATTAGGCTCAATCCCCTAACTACCACCTTTCTCAAGGGAAGCTCATGTGATCTCATGACATTCAGTATCAACTGTATAAAAGAAAAATCCTCAGATTTTATTTATGCCTTGATATTCCATAGATAACACCACAGAATACAGTCTTTTTTTTTTTTTAGAAAAAAACTTTATTTTAAAATTTTGGTTATAGCTTCATTTTTCTTTTAACTTAACAAGTCTAATATTTAATCTCTCAGGATTAAAAAGAAAAAAAACAAGACTAAAGTATTCAACAACAAAAGAATGTCAAGGAAAGGGCACAACTGCCCCATTTTTCAAGAACGTAATAGCTATTCCAGTTTAACACCTAGCTTCAAAACAAGATGAGTTTTCATATTTTCTAAATGAAATAATGTACAACCACTGTCTTCTTCATCTATGTTTGTTATAACTTTCAAGCACAAAGCTTCATTTTAAGCTTGGTTTAAAAAAAAAAACAGGAATGATGGCCAACCTTAAGATGTAGTGTGCACCTTACAGGACATTTTGTTAACAATCATGACACAGTTAATAATGCCATTAATAATAAAGTCCTCAATTTAGAATCTGGAACACTTCTTCCATCAATGGGGGAGGGGAAATTCAGTCCAATGAGTCTGTCTCAAGATCTTCATTGCTTGTATACTACACTTGTATTACAGTTTTAAAGACTTAAGAACCTATGCAAAAGTTTCCTTTTGAAACCTAGTAAGAATAAGAGTTGAAAAGAGAACTCGGATTTCCAACCACCTACTAAATGAGCCTCTGCCTCATTCAGTCCTCCTTATAAATGCCCATATTCCAACACACAGATAAAGCATTAGGTGCCATTTGGAATTCTTCTGATCACCACTAACTTACTGGGATCCCATATTTAAGATAATTACTCATCCCATTTTCCTCCTTCAATGTAGTCTCCTTTTATCCAGTACCATCATTTTTCTCAAGGGTTATTAGAATAAATTTCTAAGTAATTTTCTTACTGACATCTGTAAGGAAGATGTCCTCTTTATTTTGCAACAGTCACTTCATGTAACCTTTGTTCATCCAACACCGCTATGACTTCTCATTACAAAGCAGAAGGCTAAATATTGCACAATGCCCCAAAATGACCTACACACTCAAGTCCTCTACTCCTGCTCTGTTTGACTTCTTCCCACCGCCTTTCACAGCTTCCATTCTACACCCTGCTCTACACCTCTGCTACTTTTTGTGTTCTTTGAATCCTGATTTCGTCAACTGTACTGTTAATAGTTTCCAGGACTTTTCCAAGCCTGGATGTAAGCTAAGTTTAAGGGTTCTGATCACTTCCCCCATTTATCATGAATCTTCCTTACTAATTCAAAGTCGGCTCCCACCTGTCTTTCAAGAAGAGCCTAGAGTGCCACAAACGACTATTATTTTAAGCTATGTTATCATTGGGTTGGCTCATGTCCATTATTACACAGAACACCAGCATCATGATGTCAGGAAACTCATCTGTCTTACTCATCCTGTTCTTCTTCCCCTCTAAGACCAGGGACCAGCTAGAGTGGAACATCAAACAGCTTGAAGAGAAAATACTATATATATATATATATATATATATATATATATATATATATATATATATATGTGTGTGTGTGTGTGTGTGTGTGTGTGTGTGTGTGTGTGTGTGTTGTGTGTAGTATATATATATATACGTGTGTATATATATATATATATATATAGTGTGTGTATGTTATATATAAATACTCTTTAATGAATCTACATTGTTGAAAATACTATATTAACTCCAATGAACTCAAAGACATTGAAATATATAAGGTACTACAGTAAAACTTGAATTTGATTGACTGGGGATATAGCTCAATGACAAAGCAATTGCCTAATAATCTAGTAATCACAAAACCATAGATTCAACCTTAAAATTTTAATTATAAATAAACTGAATACATAATATAGGTATAATAATACGCAATTACTGTATCACTAAATTTAAAAGTTGGCAAATCCTAATTACATTATGTAATACTATTCATATTCTACTTAAGAATACACTATATTTTTGAATAGATAAATGTTCTGATATGCAATTGCATAAAGGTAAAAGGAAGTTTTATAAAAATATACTGAAAATTAATCATGTGACATCACAAAATGTAGAATATAAATATTAGAAATTTTTTATAACATTAATAAGGTATTAGTAGTACTTTATTGTCTGAAATCATGATGAGAAATTATACAGAAAGTGAAAGACCTTGGGCTATTCCTCCCTGAATGGAATGTCTTCATCAAATCCCTCCTCTCAGAGCTCAGGGAATCTCTCTGAAGTGAAGGTGGAAAAGTGTAAGAGCCAGAGAGAATGCAGGACGCCAGGAAAGCAGACCCCTCTGAATCAAGTAAGCAGGGCTCATATGAACTCATAGAGACTGAGACAGCACGTACAGGGCCTTCACAGATCTACACCTTGTCCATAAATAGTATGCCTTCCACTTTAGTGTTTTATGGCATTCCTGGGTGTGCAAATAAGTGTATCTCTGATTCATGTGTCTTAGGCTCCCTTCCTTTCATTGGTTTGCCTTATCCAACTTCAATATGATCGTTTTGTTTTATCTTGTTATGTTTTATTTTGTTATATTAAAAAAGAGAATAAATGAAAACTCAGCCACTAGTGTAAAGGTTAACAACTGAGCTGGGAGAGGGAGAATCAGGTTTCCCCTCTAGAGAGGCGGTATATTGGATGTATCAAGCACTCGAAGGAAAGCTTCATGTTCAAGAACAGCTGATCTATATGAGGAACTCTACAGGTTTTTGTGTGCCTTTATTTGGTTACAGTTTGCTGGGTTTGTGGTTGTCATATTGTATTGTTTTATTTTTCTTTCTGGGTGCTGTTTTGTTTTGATTTCTTGGTTTTGAGGATTTTATTATTATATTGGGTTTTTGCTCTTTGAAAAAGAATTTAAAGTTAGGTGGGTAGGGAGGGGAGTAGAATTGGACAGACTTGGGAGAGGGGAAGAATATCATCAAAACATAGTTAAACTTAAAAATTGCTTTAAATAATAAAAATATTGTAAAAAGAAGTATCTGAAATCATCTGTACTCTTGGATCACACTGAAATGTTAAAAACAAATTTAACTCTGGCTTCAAATTTAACACAATATTTACATACAGTTGGCAATGTTGCTACAAACAAGTAAATTAGACACTGCTGTAGAAGTAGCTATGAATATGAATTATCTTAGTATTTATTTAGTATGAATTATTTAGTATACGCTGATATATATATATATATATATATATATATATATAGAGAGAGAGAGAGAGAGAGATCATCTGCTCCTACTACTTGCAAATCTGTGGCCTGTTATTAAAACTCTGATTCTACTATAATAGTTTACTGACTGTCTTTAATCAAAACTGTACCTTTCTAAGAATTATACTACAGCTTCACTGTGTATTTGTGTTAAATTATAGAATTGGGTTTTTCAATTTTTAAACATTTCCCCAGTATAAAGTTCTTGCTTATTGAAAATGTAAGTGAAGTCGACTTCAGGAGAATATTAAGGTAATCATAAGATGATTCCTAAGCCCTGAGCCACACAAGCACACACAGAGACACGCAGACACAAACACAGGTACACACATCTCCCATAGTGTACAGAATTGTAAGGTCTAACAGTTACAACCTATTTGAGTAAGCGTTCTCCTTTGGAAAAACAATACATGCAGCGTAACTAGTAAAAGGTATTACATAAAGACCCAACCCCAAACAATCCATGTCGCATTTAAAGTTAAAATGTTACAGTAGATAAATACCAAGAGCTCTGTGAAGCTAAATATTAGCCTGACACTTGGGGTTATAATATAAACCTTTATGTCTTTTCTATCTGTGGCCAGAGAAGAGACTGCACAGTCATTTTAAGTGTAGTTTCTCATCACCACCCGTGGAGTGCTGAAATGATGAGAGGAAGGGGGGACTCAGTAAACTCCCCAGCATCCGATGTAAAGATGCCCATAAGCCACTTTAGACACTGCATAGAAAATGTACTTCCAAGTACAATCTGTCAAAATTACTTATTACTATGATGTACAACAAATAAAATAGCCCCCAGAACTATGCTTCTTACCCCAACTGGCCTATCCAGAGTTCTGAGGTAGCTCTAAAACACAAATACAAGCTGTTCTACCTCTCATAGTACACAGCTACGGCAACATGAACTGAAATCGTGTGATGATGCACAAAGCCTCAGGTTTGTAGCCTTAAAAACATCTCCTGAACTCCCCAGCAATGAAGCTAAGCCAGCCCCTCAAGGAGCGCCACTTCCTTCTCCTCTGGGGCTGGCTTCTCTTACATATGAGTGCATGAACTCACCATTGGAATTATACAGAATCTGCATAGTGTCAAACTCCAAAGTTGTGTATGTTGGGTCCAAAACTTCGCTGTAGTTTCCCATGTCCATGTCCAGCATCGGCTCTGACACCCTCATCATCGGCTGAGAGACGCACATACGAGTGGCTCCACACGCCCGGAGTGTGGCAACTGGTAGGCTTTCGGGCCGGGAGTACAAACCAGAGCTAACTGTCAATGGGTGACCTCAGTGCTTCTGTGGGAGGAGCTGTCAAACTGTAACTCCTCCAGCAACCCATATTCTGCTCATTTTTCTTTTATGGCATACGAGAGCAATTCCTTGTGATAATCTTGGAATGCTTCGTGGAATTGCCTCATTGAAGTGATTTTCTAAATGGACTTCCAGGACACAGTAAATGACATCACTTAAAGAGGGGCTAAACACAGACAGGAATCCCTGTCAGGTTTTAGTCGCTGTCAGGTTTTTGTCAGGGATGGTAGCCTACATGAGGAGCTTCAACGCGCAGACCACACATTTTGAGAAGTCAAACTCACCTTCTCTTTATAATTAGGTAAGTGAACACTGAAACTTGTCACTTAACACAGTGAACACTTTAACAGGGTCAGGTTTCCTTTATATGCACAATAAAACTGACTTTGTTTATTTTGGAGTAGAACAGATTCACAGTTTGTACGGTCAGGATTTATGATGTGTTCTAGCAGCGTAAAGACAATGTCTCTATGTGAGCTGTGCAGTATCCTCCCAAACTATCCGTTTACCGTCTGGGTCACTACACAGTTGGGAATTTCTGGTGGGCAGACCCAGGAAAGTGGCCAGCATGCTGCAAACCAATGATGATAGTAAGGAGGCATTTATTTTGACTTTATCTAATTACATCCAAGGCATAAACCAAATAAAGCTATCTCTAGTGTATGGGTTTATACATTCTGATTAACCTCAACATATATGACACAGCATTTTTTTAAAAATATGTTATTGTAGCAAGAAACATTCTGAGTTCAGTAAATACTTGGAATATTGAGTGTCAATAATTTACTTCTGAAAATATGGCTACTTATTTTATTTTTTAAAAAAGAATGCTATACTTACTTTTTCATGGTTCTTTTAATTTTGAATATTTATATTCTATATTTTTAAAGATTATAGTAAGTTAATCTTGTAAATCAATTACCTGCTCTTATGGATATTCTTAGATATTATTACATTTTCCCCAGAGAAATATAGTATATTAGGACAAGCTTAACACATATGAAGGACTGTGAAACAAATATGTCACATTAGCTAAACACACCAAATTATACTGACCATTGCCCTCACAAAAATATATTTCCAATTCCCAGCTAATAATTACTTTAAAGTGAAGAATGTTTCAATGAAGGTTAAACACTGTTATTACATTTTTGGAGAAGTGGCAGCAAATGCATACTGGGCTTTTTGTTTATATGAAATATTTCCTCTTTGTGGTAATAGGGCTATGCTCCTATGAAGACCAAAAGACTGTGTGCACAGGCCTCAGCCTTTCTTATCTACATGATAACCAAACAGCATGATGGATGTCAGTGTGATCTTTATTTATTACACTGCCAATACTAAAATCAACACAAACACAGCTCAGTAGAGTAACCCCACCGTTTTCTGATGATTCTGCACTGTGCTGTTTTTATGTGACTCTCAGGCCAGGGTACTCCTCTTCATGGTGGAAGTGTCTGAACACAGGGCTTTAAGGAGTTGCTCGAATTATTTGGAGCTGGATTCGGATAGAATATGTGTTTCCCACACACATAATAGTAAATTAATCTTTTCCGTTCCCAAAGAAAGGTTGTAAGGCTACAAGGAGTTCCGAAATGCCAAATACGTCCCTTCCAGTGCAGTTTGCTTTTGTGACGAAGTCAGACATAGGGACACTCACAGCATCTAGGCAGCCTCAATTCACAAAAGGAAGGATTCTCCAGCATTTTTCTCAGATTACAAGCTTGTACTGAAAAATCCTTCTTTTCATATCCATGCACTGATAATTTTCTAAACTAATTAAGCAGATAACCAGAATAGAGAATCATCAGGATGAGCATGTCCGATCCTTTTGACTTCTGTGGTAGACATGCTAATGTTTGGTTGTATAATGAAAACACTAAATGTTGTACATTCCTAAGGACCCTCCCCCCCTTCTTAACATAAATCCCATGTAGTGTCCTCAGTCACCAATATCTTTATAAACAGAGATCAAAGACAAAGCTACCCATGGAGCAATTTGAATGCAGAAGCCTTACAGTTTTCCAGTTCTTAAAAAGATTTACTCTGCCTACTTGAGCTTACTTTTACTCATCCCATAGCATTTATTTTAATTTATTAAAGGAAAAAGATAAAAGTCTTTTTATATGTTCTATATGTTATAGAAAATTTACTGAGTTACTACACAAAAAATTGCCATAATATATTATAAAATGAAATAGCAAGAAGAAATGAGAGGAACATGCTGGACACCAGCACTCCAGAGGCGTGTGAAGCAGCGGGAGGCAGCCATCGTGCATGATAATTATTGCATTCCCTAATGGAGACTAAAGGTCTGAGTTCATCACAGGAGTTAGCCAAACCAAAGCACTTATTATACATTGGTTTTACATTGAGATTATTGGTACATATAATTGACTTCCAGTCATTTTTCACAAACTGAGAATAAGATTCTCGGTTTCTAAGCCCTTATTCTATATTCTCTATTCCTATTTTGTTTAAGTCTATTTAGAATATTTTATTTCTTCAAGCAATTGGAATATGAAGGATGACAGGAAGACTAAGGGGAATGCATGAAGAGGGAAGGAGAAATTGAAGTGAATAAAAGACAGAAAAAGTTCACTTTGAACTGATGATCATGAATCATAAAGAAAATAAGTATCACATTCTGGTTTTTGTTTTTTGTTTTTTTTGTATTTCTCATGTAGTCCTGAGTTATAGGAGGGAAGCCTAGAAGGAGAGAAGGAAAGGTGAAACAGAAAGAAAGTCTTAAAGTTGCTTATTCGAGCTGTTTATTACTCATCATAATCAAAAGAAGTATCATAGTCTGGTTTTACTTTTATTTTCCATCCAAAAGTGAGTGTAGAGTTCACATAATTCAGAAAAAAATCCAGCTTACAGTTTCTCACACTAAAGGTCATTAGATTTTAAGAAGAGTAGGAAGAAGTCATAAGGCTACATTAGATTACTCTTTTTTCAAGGCTTTACTATAAAAGCATTATCTTCGAGGAGATGGAACTGATGCTCCTGAACTCTCCATTCAGCTGTGTGCATGGGCAGAGCTGCCTACCCCTGGGAGCCTGAAACTCCATGCACACCCTGATGATGATACATACAAAGGCACTGAGAGGAAGTAGCATCCCTTTTCTAAACTAGAACTATACAAACATTATCTGCAACCAAAAATATAAGAAATAAGTGATAATGAGCTGACCCTTCTTCATCCTCTCTGTCTCTCTCACTCTTTCTCCCTCTCTCTGTCTTTGGTGTTTGTTTTTTGAGACAGGATTTCTTTGTGTAACAGTTTTAGCTGTCTTGGAACTAGAGCTTGTACATTAGGCTGGTTTTTACCTCACAGAGATCTGCCTGCCTCTGCCTCCTAAGAGATGGAGTTAAAGGCATACACCACCACTACTCAGCTCTCTCTCTCTGTCTTTGAGGCTGCGTGTCACTGTGGCCCTGGCTGGCTTGAAGCTCACCAAGTCAACTAGGTTGACCTCAAACTCACAGAAATCCTTTGGACTCCTCTTTTGAATGTTGGATTCAAAAAAGTCCTCTTTTCAGTATCTGTAGTAAGCCTGAGAAATATACTCCCACTCCTTATGGAGAATCTAGGGTTCTGACAGATCAAATGTGTATTCTCCGAGCTCTGGTCAGGTCAGTCACTCTGAAGGGAATGCTGACAGTAACTAAAGTGTCAACTGAATTAGTATGATCAAAGATTTTTAAAACTGCTTTTCTCAAAGTGGTGATTCTATAAATTGCCTTAAAAATTCATACACTTTCTTGAGAGAAACAGAACGAGGTAAAAACGATGAACGTAGTGCTTACAAAGGAAAACTCAGTTTAGCATTGACTCTTAATAGCAGAAACATTTCTATCTTATCTGTAGGACTATTAAGTCTGTTAAATTGTTCTATACTTTATATTTGATTTAATCATTCCTTCATAGTGTGATTTAAAAAAGAAAACAGGCTAATAAAAATCAAGGTTACTTTCATTAGAACATTTTTCTGGAAGAAAACATTTTATTTTCAAGTATAGTTAGTAAAATTTATTCTTTAAATTTAATCCCCAAGGTATATCTGTAATTTTCATCATTTCCATATTCTACTTTACCAACATGAAAATCACACAAATACAGTCACTGAAAGCTAAGAGGAGGAGGGAAAAATCCACACCCAAACAGCAATTTTCACTATAAACAGAAAACCATCAGTTGATAGTATCCATTCAACAAAATGACATATTAATTAAAAATAAAACAGCATTCAACTTTTCACTTTTTATAAAAACTCAATAAGATCATTTCACTTCCTTGCTATTATTGAACTGACTAAATTGTCATCCCTCTTTGAAATAAAAAGCTTGCCTCTCTTTTTAAGTCTGACGAAAAGAGAAACTGCGAACTAAAAAGAAGTCAAGGCATACAATTATTTAAGTGTTTGTCTTCAAAGAAAATTTTGCTGTCACTTACACAACCAAGTTTTCCATTAGCTATAATGATGGGCTTAACCCTCAGAAAGATTAGTGTTTTTTTCAAAAGTCCAAATACATAAAATTTTTTAGAGAAACAAAACCATCTTTTCTTCTTATTTTCTTGGTCTTTGCCCTAATAGACCCATGTAGTGGTCATCAGAATTACATCAACTCATTAGGACACATATACCAAGTCTTTCCTGACATTAAAAAGTGTATTGGTATTTTATTAGTAGTAGTATTACTAGTGTATTATATACTGACAATTTATTCCTTAGCACTGATGAATTTTTTAAGCTGTAAATGCAACTCTCATAACTGTGTTTAAATGTATTTTGAATTCTTCTCTTAAAATTATGATTATTGCATAGGGCGTTTCTCAACTAATGTCTTGCAAATCACAAGCAACTCAGGAACAAACCTAAACTTTTTGGTATTAGACGTAATACATGACTTTTTGTTTGTACAAAGTGAATAACTCACACAATTCTAGAGAATATCTTTGAAAGCAGTGTTTTGAGAAATAGATCCCAGACACAGGTCCTTTGTGACCAACAGAACTGAATGAGAGAGATGGCATTCTGTATTGCAGTTGTGACATGACTCAGTGGTTTTATTTCCCTTGTTTCCTTGTGACAGTGCCTCCCTTTGTAGCACAAGTCAGTGTTGAATTCTTGATCCCCTTACCTTTTCCTCGCCATTTTTAAAAATATTTGTTCTGCTTATCTATGAAACCATAAGATTATTGTTTGTAACAAAACATACAAATACATATAAACTTCAAGACTGAGAAATATGTGAGACTGAGACTTGAGGATTGCACAGCGAGACCCAGGTAGAAGCAAGAAATCCACTGAAGGAAAGCCTTGGAAGACATACAAAATCTGCATATATTAAACTTGCCTTCAAGGTCAGTTGCCTTATGATTCAAAATAGACTCTCCTTTTCTGAAGATAAGAGGATGATTAGCCCTCAATTATTAACTGGAATCCAGATTATGCTGGCAACGAAAATAAAGTAAGTGTGGTATAAGGCGCAGGTCCCATGGGCAGGCTCTGCTTTTGCACATTTTTTTCGTTTTACAATGTGTATTATCACTGCTGCTGCTGCAACCTCAGCAAAGCTGGCTAGAATAATAAAGATTATGATGGCACGCCAATACCAAACTCGCTGTATTATACAGAAGAAAGGGAAGGAAGCAATCAGCTTTCTGTTGTACTTGTTTCTTATGTATTTCCAAGGATACAGGGCTTTAGAAAAATTAATGGCCGCTTTATGATCCTGAGTATGTGTTCCAGCCTGAACATCTTAAATAAATATGCTATAACAACCATGAACTTAAATCTGGAAACCAAATAAGTAAACAACTAAGAGTTACATCCTTTGTTTTAAAATGAAGTCCTAGATTGTGTATCCTGTCACCTGGTGAAGAGCTGCTACTCGGTACTCCTCACTGGAGTTTTCTTACCTGCCACAGTAGATCAATACTTTATTGTGACACTTGATTTGGATAAAACTAAACAATCAATTAAAATAATTGCATTTGCATTTAATAAAGGTAGGTATATGCTCACAACGGAAATGTTAATATTTTGCCTCTCATTTATAAAATGTTTAAATGTTTAGATGCTATTTTAAATAATATACAACACATAATTATACTTAAGAGAAAGCATATTAATCTAATATAGACTAATTATCTTAGGTGAGTTCTGTACAAGGTATCATTCTTTAACTATCTGGAAACTTAATATATAACTTACATGTCAGTCTAGAAGTTTGTAGATTCTTATGCGTGTTAGAATCAAGAGACTCTTAAAGGTCACAGAAGGTCCAAGACACATCAGATCCAATGAAAACAGTGGAGCTAGAGCAATGTCTTGGCAGTTAAGAGTATATAACTACTCTTGTGGAGGATCACAGCTCCCAACACCCACAGTGAGGTGACTCAGGACACTCTGTAAGTCCAGGCTCAAAGAGTCTTCTGGACTCCACAGGTGCCTGCACATATCCCCCCCCCCCCACACACGCACACGTGTACAAGCACACACCTGTACCTACATATAAATAATTACAAAGAAAGCAAATATTTTAAAAATATATCTGTTGATGGGGGTGGTACTTGTGCCTTTGAAGAACTTTATGTGATTCAAAAAGGATCTTTGAAGTGACTGTTTCTGAGTTTGATGGACAAATAAATATACCTTCAATTTTCTACTTATTATTGTGGTTCTGGGGATTGTTAACACTATACTGGATAAGCACTTCATAAATACCAAAGTTGTAAATTGGAGACCTACACAAGTAATTAATTTGACATACCATAAACATAGTTCTTGGGTTAAGTACTTTCCAATCACTATCTATTTCTACAGAAAACACTCAAAATATATTTTTTCATAGATCTGTCAATCAGGTAATCATCACCATAATGGTCATCCTCCTCGTCATCACCACCATCACCAATATCTCTATAAGAGAAGGCAGACAGATAAAGATAGATGATAGATAGATGGATGGATAGATAGATAGACAGACAGACAGATAGACAGACCATTGACCTTCCAAAGTATCCAAGGAAATATATAACTAATCCTCACCCATGTATACTTCTGAAGCAGAGCTGATTTACTGGTGTAGAGGTACATAGGAGTGATAGTCCTCCTGCTGACTCCTGAATACTGTCTTGAGTAATATTGTTATTACTATTGTTATTAACTCTTACATGATTCGGTGGGAAGTTGAAAATGATGTTTGCAACATTATAAATCTAATCCTAGTTTAAATTCAAACCGAAAACTGTACTGAATTTTAATACTGTAACTAACATTTTAGTGTTTCTCAAGATACCAATGATAAAGCTTCCCAACACACACACACACGGTTCTTCTAGTTGCCTCACTCATTTGTACTGTTGGGATTATGATCAGAAGTAAAAATTGGAAAACATATTTCACGTAGTTTACGAAACAAGCACTAGAATAGAAAATGTTCATATAATATTATAAGGAAAGGTTGCTGAGGGCCCAGCTAGGTGTCTCAGCAAATCAGAGTCTCTAAAGCCAAGTGTGATGACCTGCCTGTGGTCCCAGGTTCCACATGGTGGAAAGTGTGAACTAACTTCCACAGACTGTTCTTTGACCTACAAAATATGCCCATCCACACACAAACACCCAAGTATACACTCTCACACAAGATTAAAGTGTATCAGAAAGTTTTTCTTTTTAAAGAAAGTTCAGAGAAATTCACAAATAAAAGTCAGTAAGGATGCTTCCATAAACCTAAGACTATTATAAGAGCTTACAAGCCCATTAACACTTCTCAACATTTTTCCTTACAGTCTAGCATTTGCAATAGGTAAAGAAATTAAATACTTACTATAAATTTTAGGAAATGATATGAAAATTATTTTTAGAAAATAGTAACAAGTAAACTCAATCTCAAATATTAAATTCAAAAAATATTAGTTTTATGAAAACTATAGTTCTTTTAAAAATAATGTGTGTATTCTGGTTATAAATCCAGATATATGTTGATTGGATTTTATTTACTTCTGATGATTAGAAGAAATTTTAGATGACATATAATCAAACACATATGAAAGAATAAAAGCTCGCAAAGAGCTAAAAATAGTAAATAAAAGAAAACCAGAATTAATCCACTTGGAGCATGAATATAAAGCCATCTATGATGCTTAGCTTTAACTGACAACTTAAAGTAACATAGAATAAAATGGTAATATCATCCCAGTGAAGGATTGCCAGCATTGGTTTGACTTGTGGACATGTTTGTGGAGGATTGATTATCTTAAATAAGAAGTCTAATTGTTGTGAGAGAACCCATCCTAGCGTGGATAGCACCATTCCCTAGGCAGTGGTAACCTTGAACTGTGTAAGTGTTACGTGCATACATTCATTTCTCTCTGCCCTTGACTTTGGGTACAATAAACTACCTATTTGAAGTGTGTATATTGATTTTCCTACAGATAATTATCTGTAATCTTGAAATGACAACTGAATAAGCCCCTTTTCCCACCAAGTTGCTTTCTGTTGGGGTAATATTATCATAACTATAGAAATACAACCATAATACAATCATAATTTTAAAAATATGACAGCACTAAGCTACAAACAAACCAGGAGATTAAAATGAGAACTGAAAACCATTTATTATGGATTCACATAATTGTTTTATTATCTTTAATCTCCTGTGATGTGGGAATACGCTCTGTATGCTGTGAATATGTTTTATGACCATTGGTTAAGAAAGAATCTGCTTTGGCCCATGGGAGGGCAGAATATAGCAAGGCGAGAAATTCAAGCAGAGATAGGGGAAGAAAGAAGGTGGAGTCAGAGAGACACCATGTAGCCACCCAAGAAACAAGAAGTAAGAAACTATAAGCCTCGTGGTAAAATAGAAAATCATAGAAATGGGTTAATTAAAGATGTAAGAGTTAGTTAATAGGAAGTCTGAGCTAATAAGTCAAAGAGTATGTAATTAGTATTAAGCCTCAGAATGGTTATTTCATAACCGGTTACAGGAGCTAGTGAGCAGGACCTGGTGGGTGAAGAGAAACCGGTCCAGGTGAACCAACAGGACGAAGAATATTTGTAGCTTCAATCCTGAGTTAAAGAAAGTTGGTCTCATTTATCACCTAACATCCAAAAATGAATTTTATATACATTTAAACAGCAGCAACAAACAATGATATTGTAGCCTAGACTTGTAATATCAGCATTTAGGAAACAAAGTAGGAGGCTTGCTGCTGTTTGAAGGCTGGCCTTAGTTACAGAGTGTTAGCCTGTCTCTAAAAACAACAACCGAGCAAACAGGTTGACAAGCAATTACAGAAACTGGGTAGAAAATGTCTTGCATTTTATTGTGATAAGTAAACTATATCTTAGATAAAGAGAAGGTAGCACATTTACACTATTTCCTATGAAACTGGATGTGGTAGCATCAGATAAAATCCCCGTGATTTGGATGAACTCATTGCTACTCTGGGTTATATAGAATGTAGGAAGCCAACGTGGGGTACACATTTATCTTTTACATATTTAAATACTGCATACGTAACACTTTCAGTTTTATTCTAAATGTATTTTCCTAAATGTGTGTGTGTGTGTGTGTGTGTGTGTGTGTGTGTGTGCACCATGTGCATGTCTGGTGCTGAAAAAGGCAAGAAGAGAGTATCAGATCCTCTGAAACTGAAGCTGTACCAGTTGTAAGCCTCCTTGTTGATGCAAGAAATGGAATCTGTCCTCTGCAGGAGCATCAAATGCTCTTAACAACTGAGCCATCTCTCCAGCATCAAATTCTCTTTTTAAAACAATAATTAAAATACAGTATCTATCAGTCTTAATCTCATTTATTTAAATGTTAATTTTGAGTGTTGATAGAATTCAGAAATTTTGTTAATTACTTAGGAATGTACCAGTTACATTTATTTCTTTTTTCATCATCAAGGGAGAAAGATGTTGTCTATAAAGACATCCTTATGCACTTCGTTCCCCTTATAAATCCCATGTTATTCTCTGTGATTTCTCTAACATTTCTGCCTTCAAGGATAAATGAAAGAGAAGCTGAAGCCTGTGGGTAAACACCAGACATATCTTCAGGGCTTCCATGTCTCCCCAGCTGATTCTTACTCAGAAACTGACTGTAAAGCATCTTCTTCTCCATCGTCTGGTTCACCACAGAGACCTCACTCTCAGTGAAGTCCGCTTTCAACTTTAGCCTCAAAATCATGCAAAATGATTTAAAATGAAATATTTCTTATTAATTATAATTCTAATAATCATCAGCCAGTTGCAGAGAGTCCTTGCCAAATGCTTGTTTCTGTCCTGACTCTTCTGCCTCTGTTTCTATTTTCTCACCTCTGGAAGCTATTAGGTGGGCTTGGGCTTGGTCCTATTATTACTCATGTTTCTACTCAATCTTTGGTCTCAGAGCTACCCAAGGATCTTGGGAAGAAAGAAACTCATCTTTACTGTCACAGACGTACTATTTCCTTAAGAGGCTTAGAAGATCTGAGTTGTTCAGATGACAAGCCATTTAGGGTGGCACACCCTATCCTTGAAAGCAGTGGGGCTGGTCCAGATATCTTGGTCAGCACTCTGATTGCTGTCCCAGCACTGTCTGGCACAGATTCCCCAGACTCATATCTAGATCAGGGTCCCGATGGCCTCTGTAGACTCTCTCTGCTGAGCTTCGTTCACACCCTGGTGACCCTGCTGCCAGGTACATGCAGCAATTTCCTCATAAGAAAGGCAAACTAGATTGAAGGGAGGTATGGTACAGTTAAGGACGTGAGCTGCCAAGATTGAGTAAATCTTGCCTGATGATATTTGGGCTGGTTAGATTTTATGATAAATTTATGAATTAGAAAATATGTACCGTTTTCTAACAAATTGTTATGTTTCACTCAGATGCCAAAATATTGTGTGAAATGGAAACAGACAAGGAAAGTAAAGATTAGCTAATCAACCAAAAGTATGATCTGAAGGAAGAAGATAATGTGGTGAAAGTCAAAGGCAATGGACTCAGATGTTAAAAAGAAAAAGTTAAAAACTAAAATCTACAGGAAATTAAAGACAACATACGCAAAAACTGTGACAGATGCCAAAGCTTCACTGTCACCAGGTATTGAGACTCACACCCATAACCCCTGGGTACAAGAGACTGGGTGGAAAATTTACAGATATGAGGCTAGCTTCAACTGCAGAGTAAGCTCGCACCCTCCCAACCTTACCCACAAAAACTGGCTCACTGGAAGGAGCGGAGGACAAAGAAGAAGAAAAAGATCCCAAACTTGATTGAATGAGTGGTTTAGAAAAGAGCTGCGGAAGCCTTTCTGACATAATTTATAAGGAAGTTTTTGTTTTTGTTGTGTTGTTTTGTTTTGTTAATTAAGGGGAATGGAGAGAAGGCTCTGATCTTGGAGAGGAACCAACCACTAATGTCCAGCAACTGACAATTACTTGTAACTTCAGCCCCACGGTATTGAACAGCTATGACCTCTGCAAGCATGGGCAGTCATACACATAACATATATATACATATATGTATGTATGTATATATATATAAATATATATATATAGAAAGAGAGAGAGAGAGAAAATGATAGAATTAAAAATAAATCTTTAAAACACATTAATAATGGAAATAACCGCTATAAAGAGAGAAATCCCGAAGTCACAGATGCTGATGAAAAGCCATTCCTATGCAATGTAAAGTGGATCTCCCTATAGTTTTCTCACAAACCACATTTTGTGGAATTTTCCCGTGTCTAATTAATTTTGCTTGTGTGATAATGGTCTATTTTACACAATCAGCAATCAAACTAATGTGACAAGTAAGAACCCCATGTCCACTGCAGGGATCCCCGACCTCCATCTTCCAGCTGTGTAACTTAAAATGTTTTTTAGTAGGGTGACCTTTTATAGTTAAATCTCCAGAAGAAAACAGTTTCTGCAGGCAACATCACTGAGCCTTCTGCTTTTGAGTGCAGCTGAAAATCCATGAGGAAAACTAGGGAGTTGTTTAAGCCCTTCCCTCCCAGCACTGCTCCACAGGAAGCTTGTAGGACAGATTCAGGGCATGAGGCCCACGCTGATACTGCATGCAGATCCTTCCATATGGGCCTATGTACCTCAGTTGGGACAATCCTCTTTAATTCTCTCTTTTTTTATTGAGAATTCATACGCTTCTTGTATTTACATCATTTCTCTGGCTGCTTTTCCCCCACAACTCCTTCTTTGACCTGCCCACAACTCTTTCCAATGTCTATGGCCTCCCTTTTTTTTAAAAACTATTATTGCTACATATTTATAAATACACCGTGTCGGTCTTCTTGGGGTGGAACCTTGTGAGATTTTCCCACCCATTTTGGCATTGTCATTTCGTAGGTCTTTTTTAGCCAACTCTGTTGTTTAGATTTCCTAGGTGTAGCTTCCCTTTCCTGTAGAGGAGATGTAGTCTGTCCACAGACATCTGTCTCCTCTAGCTTATACAGTCTGTCACGCTCAGACCTCTTCATCTGTGTTCAGTGCTTTAGAAATGGGAGTTGTGTTATAAATGTCTCATTTCGGCTGAATAGCATGATTCTTTTGACCAGTGTGGCTTTCTGTAATAGGTCTCTCCTGTAACAAGACGCTTCTTGGATGAGGGTTGAAAGAGAGTGACTTACACCTTTCTGTGGGTATAAGGATAAGTATTTAGAATGTGTTCAGAAATTACTCTGTTTTAAGGAAGTGCCGGAAATAGAGTCTACTCTATAGTCCTTGGCCTTATCAGACGTAGGTTGTATCCTTTTCAGACACTTTAACGTGATGTGTATGAATTAGCTGAGAATTAAAGAAGCTTTTTTCCACAACGCTGGTTTCAGGATTGAAAGAACTTCACTTTTTAAATACAGAAAAAGTGAAACGCATTGCCAAAGAAAATAGAGACTATTAAAGGTCCCTTCTGTTCATAGTCAGTTATGTGAGTTTTATCAGGTGTTCCTATCCTCTGTGTGTGTGTGTGTGTGTGTGTCTGTGTCTGTGTCTGTGTGTAGGCAGGAAGAAAGGTAGAAGCGCGCACATACACACACACACACACACACACACACACACACACACACACACCGTAATGGACTTGATGGCTCATGTCTTTAATCTCAGTACTTCAGAGGCAGAGACAGGAGGGCAGGAGGATCGAAAGCTCAAAACCAACCTGAGCCACACAGTGACTGAGTGAGACCTGGTCTAAAAAAAGAAAGGAAAAAAAAAAAAAAACCACGGGGCAAACAGTACTGTAATTGCGATACTGGGTTGTGAGAGTGTGACAGGACCTGGAGTGTTTGTTCAGTCACGCAGTTACACCCACATTCATTGGGGCAATTGAATTTTCAGTGATAAATACACATGTGATAGCAGATACCACGCTCTAACTGTTCTCCTTTCAGTTATGGGAAAGGCAGCAAAGCTCCGTATGAGGAAGGAAAGAGGGAAGAGAGCGAGGACAGCAGGAGGAATGGGAGGAGGGAGGAGAAAGGGCAGTCGGGAAGGAAGAGGAAAAGAGGGGTAAGAAATGGAGAGGAAGAATGGAAGGAGAGAAGAGAAACAAGAAAAAATGAAAATGTATACCTTGGGTCATAAATACTGACCTTTGAAAGAGTTTAAGACTTTCACACAGACTGTAAATAAATTCAGTAAGAAAATGCGAGGGGCTAAACTGTTTCTCTGAAATGTACAGAAGAAATCAGAACTGAGCACTCGGCACACATTGCACCAGCTGCATCCTCGAGTTATTCCCAGCACACTACCCTCTCCAAAGAACAGAGCCCAACACAAAGATCGTTTTTATGACACTGCTTTATTTTAAAAATAGGAATGAATAAAAATAAGAAGGATAAAACAGAAGTACTTTCAGGTGCTCCTGTAATTTCCTGGGATTGGAACCTCTTACAGAGGCCTGAGCGTGGGAAATGCATTATCATGTTGGGACATACAGGAACCCAAGGAGAAGATGGCCTGTCACCTTCCCTGGGAATCGCCCTCTGCTTTAGTTCTCCAGTGACCTCTGCATAAGATCATTTTGTCTGCTTTTTCCCACTTTTCCCCATTTTTCCCATTTCTCCCCATTTTCCTCTTCCCCAAGAGTATGCAACCCCCAAGCCTCACTCTTAAACTTCCTGTTGGTCCCTTCCCTTGAAGCCTCAGATGTTTAGAGTTGTCATTATCATTTGGAAAATGAGTCCAAATATTTATCCTAGAGATTGCCTTACTGCAAAACATAACTGTGCACCTCAGCTGTTGAGTACATAATCCCCCACCCCAGAATGCTTTTCTTCACACACTTCTGTAGAAATACAAGTGTATACAAAAGGTTAAAACATCCCCTTCTACTGGGCACTGGTGGCTCTAGCCCTTAATCACAACACTTGGGAGGCAGAGGAAGAGGCAGACGCATTTCTGTGAGTTCGAGGTCAGATTGAGTTTCAGGACAAGCTCCCAAGCTATAAAGAAACCCAGTCAAAATAAATAAATAAATAAATAAATAACAAAAATAACAAACAAAAAAACACCAAAAAACAAAAACAAACAATCAAAAAGATAAAGAAGTCCCTTCCTCTCAGTTTAGCAAAACGGCACAGGGCAGCAGGGGGAAGTAGTTAGATTAGAGGCTGGTGTTGAGTGGTACAACTCCAGAGATGTTTTGGAAATAATATCAGTTGTTCATTAAGGGTGAAATGAATAGGGCAGAAATGGATGTGGAATCCTTTGAAATTAGAGTTATAGATGCTTGTGAACTTTCATGTGGCTGAAGGATCAAATCTGATTCTGCTGGGAAAGCCATGCTCCTAACCAGTGATCCACCTCTCTAGCCCTAAAATACTTATTTTATAATGATAACATTTACTTTTTAAAAAGTGGTTTGTGTTGCAAATGGAGTCTTTTTTCCTTTTTTTAAATTTTATTGATTTTTATTGAGCTCTACATTTTCTGTGCTCCCCTCCCCTTCAACCCTTTCCCAAGATCCCCATGCTCTCAGTTTACTCAGGAGATCTTGTTTTTTTCTACTTCCCATGTAGATTAGATCTATGTATATCCCTCTTAGGGTCCTCATTGTTGTCTAAGTTCTCTGGGATTGTGATTTGTGGGCTGGTTTTCTTTGTGTTTTGTTTAAAAACCACTTATGAGTGAGTATGTGTGATAATTGTTTTTCTGGGTCTGGGTTACGTCACTCAAAATGATGTTTTCTTGTTCCATCCATTTGCCTGCAAAATTCAAGATGTCGTTATTTTTTTCCACTGTGTAGTACTCCATTGTGTAAATGTACCACATTTCCTTTATCCATTCATTGGTCAAGGGGCATTTAGGTTGTTTCTGGGTTCAGGCTACGACAAACTACTACAAAGCTACAGTACTAAACAGCCTGGTATTGGCATAAGAGCAGACAGGTGAACCAATGGAACCAAATCTAAGACCTGGATATTAATGCACACACCTTCGAACACCTGATTTTTGACAAAGAAGCAAAAGATATCAAATGGAGAAAAGAAAGCATGTTTAACAAATAATGCTGGAAAAAATTGGATGTCAACATGTAGAAGAATGAAAATAGTCCCATATCTATCACCATGTACAAAACTCAAGGCCAAATGGAACAAAGACCTCAACATAAAGCCAGCCACACTGAATCTCATAGAAGAGAAAGTGGGAAGTACACTTGAATGCATTGGCACAGGAGACCACTTCCTTATTATAACCCCAGTAACACAGACACTGAGAGAAACAATTAATACATGGGACTTCCTGAAACGAAAAAGCTTCTGTAAAGCAAAGGATATGGTCAACAAGACAAAATGACAGCCTACAGAATGGGGAAAGATCTTCACCAACCCCACATCAGACAGAGGTCTGATTTCCAAAATATATAAAGAACTCAAGAATTTGGTCATCAAAAGAAAACATAATCCAATAAAATAAAATGAAGTACAGACCTAAACAGTGAACTCTCAACAGAGGAATCTAAAATGGCTGAAAGACACTTAAGGAAATGCTCAACATCCTTAGTCTTCAGAGAAATGCAAATCAAAACAACTCTGAGATTCCATCACACACCTGTAAGAATAGCCAAAATCAAAAACAATGATGACAACTTAGATGACATCCTAGAGAGGTTGTGGGGAAAAGGGAACACTTCTGCATTGTTGGTGGGAATCCAAACTGGTACAGCCCCTTTGGATTTCAGTGTGGCGATTTCTCAGAAAATTAGGAAACAATCTTCCTCAAAATCAGTAACACCACTTTTGGGTATATATAAAAAGGGTATATATATAAAAAGGATGCTCAGTCGTGCCATAAGGACATGTGATAGCATTTACTTTATAATGACAAAAATTTGATTAAAAAAATCAACCAACTGTAACATGAAATTCATGCATTTTACGTATATACAAGGTATATCTCAAACATATGCACAAGAGAGCCTTAAAAAGATACACTATTTCTCATGAATACTATGCTAGTCAGACTAAGCTAGCAATCTTCTCTGCTTCCTATGGAGAAAGACATGACTGGACGGACATACAATAATTTCAAATTTTTTACTAAATCTCACCAACAATTACTCCCAAATGCATGCTAATGAAGGTCTTTAAAGGACACTCTTATCTCTATATTTAAATCTTAATCTTCAGATTCATGGGTGTGTAGAGTTGTGAAACTTTATTAAGCTTCATGCTTATAGCTTTTCTGTATCTATATTATGCTCAATAAAGAGTTTGAAATATTAATCTATTGTGAGGCTGTATCTTAAGGAAATGTCTCGATCATCTGGTGGCAGCCCACGTGAGACGTCTTCTGTTAATATTTCCCATTGTGTTGTCTGTGTCACTGTGGGTTAATTCCACAGAAATACCTTCTAACTATCTATTGCTCACTACTAAACTCCAGAATATTAGAATAGTTAGTTTAGCACATATCTAAGAGTATTTCCCATGCATGACTGGGAAAAGAAAAATTATTTAAATAATTCAAAATAGTTTCAGAAGAATTCTGTGGACAACACTACTTGGATTTCTTGATTCTATCAGATTGAGCTTTATGCATGGTGGACAAAGAGTTAGGAGAAGAAATGAAGTCCCAGTGACTTGAGGATGTGACTGTCCCTTTGCAGCATCACACGGAGCTGTAACTCAGAACACTGTCTGATGGCAAAGGCTCTCTTCTTTAACGATACCAAGGTCAGCAAATGCCAGGGGACATGTTTGAATCACACACACTTGCAATAATTTTCCTTTACACTAACATCTGAATCATCAATCAACCAAAATTTACAAGATATATTAGGAAAACCATCAAGTCACATCCCCGGCTGTCATAAAGGAATGATTTTGACCCTCAACTTCTATGAAGGGGGAATCGGATAATAAGGAGCTCTTTTGACAACTGGTGGAGGTACCACACTGCACGTGAGGATGAGGATATGTATATGTGTGTGGCCCTCTGGATGCTAGAAGCTGATATCTGGTATTTTCTTCTTCCACGCTCCACTATATTTGTTAAGGCAGGATCCTCACTGAATATGCATTATGCTGATTAGACTAGGCTGGCAGACTGGTGAGACCATGGGATCTTCCTGTTTCTGCTCCCATGACAGACATGCTACCATGCCTTCTATGTTGTATTGGGGATCTGAACTCAGGTCTTTAATCTTCGAACGCTGCACCATACTGACAGAGTCATCTCTCAGCCCATGCAGTGGATATTAGTACAGAAGATTTCATCTAATATTTATTTCTTGTGTTTTCATGTGTTCCCAGATCTCTGAAATCACTGTAGTTTACCAAGTGATCCACAATAATATTCAAACGAAAATTGTCAAGTAAAACATAGTGTCAAATTAATGTTACAGATGAAGAGTATAAATTTATCTCTGATCAGAGTTTTCAAATGACCCAAACTTCTGGTACCAGAATGGTCTTTTAGAGCATTCAATATAAGTAAATTGTTCTCTAAGTCAGAGCAATTACTGCTATTAGCTAAAGATTATAGTAAACATCATCCAAACAGTCACTATTATTTTTTACACCTAGAGTATGTAATCATTAAAGTTAAATTCTGATGGTGCTTTTGAAGATCTTTTTATTATTATTATTTCTTCTTTCTATGCATATGTTTGTTCGTGGGATTGAGTTTATGTGCACTGTGTGTGTAAGGACTCAAAGCTGGCACAAAGAGAATACTTTATTTCCTGGAGCTGGGAGTACAGGCAGCTGTGAGCTGCTGTGTGCGTGCTGGGAACGACACCACGGTCTTCTGCAAGAGCAGTACCCATTCAAAATTGCAAAGTCCTTTCTCCAGACTATAAATATTTTAAATGTATTTTGTTTCTATTACATTCTAAAGTATCTACTTCTTTCAGTATCAATTTTTAAATTAATATTGTCACACTAGTCACAATTTTGTTGTTTGTTTTTGCGTTCACATCCTGACCAAAGTTTCCCCTTCCTCCTCTCCTTCCAGTCCCCTCTCACTTCCCTTCTTATCCCTCCCACCTCTGTTTCTCTTCAGAGAAGGACAGGCCTCCCAAAGACTTCAGGCAGCCATGATATATCAAGTTACAGTGAGAACTAAGCACCCCCTCTTCTATTAAAGCAAAACAAGGCCCCCGCCCACAAGGAGACAACAGAGTCAAAGACAGCCTCTGTTCCCACTTTTTGGAGTCCACAAGAAGACCAAGTTACACAACTGTAATAAATAAGGCAAAGACCAAGGCCAGTCCCATGCAGGCTCTGTGAGACCCTCTGAGGCCAGGTTAGTATAGTCTCTGGGTTTTCTCATGGTACCCTTGAACCACTGGCTTTTACAATTCTTTCTCCTCCTCTTGTGCAGGATGCCTCAAGCTCCTCCTAATGTGTGGCTGTGGGTTTGCATCTTTTTCCCAGTTGCTGGGTGAAGCCTCTCTAATGACTTTTCCACTAAGCACCAATCATGTTTGTCTTTCTGGGTCTGGGTTCCCTCACTCAGGATGACCTTTTCTAGTTCCATTCATTTGCCAGCAAATTTCATAATGTCACTGTTTTTAACAGCTGAATAATGCTCCATAATGTAAATGTACCACATTTTCTTCCTCCATCCTTTGACTGAGGAACACCTAGGTTATTTCCAGTTCTGACTATCACAAATAAAGTTGCTATGGACATAGGTGAGTAACTGTCTTTGTAGCATGATGGAACATAATTTGGGTATATGCCCAGTAGTGATATAGCTGGGTCTTAAGGTAGATGGATTCCCATATTCTCTTTTTCTCTTTTTTCTTCCTTGATATGTTGGGAACAAAACTTAGGGCCTCAGGCACTCAAGGCAAGTTCTCTACCACTTGGCTGTAGACCGGCCCCCATGGGCATTCTGTTATTGATTAACTAGAGACACTAAGCTGGATATATATATATATATATATGTGTGTGTGTGTGTGTGTGTGTGTGTGTGTGTGTGTGTGTGTGCGTATATATAATCTAAGAAAGCTTAAATATTTCTTCAATGGGCTTATTTTGCTCTGTTAGTCTCCAAATATGTTTTAGGCAGTAGGTTTACTTTCTGTTAGCATGTCAATCTTCATTTAAGAATATCTAAAGATAGGGTTGAGTCTGATGTTGCAAGTTTGTAATCGAAGCACTCAGGAAGCTGACATATGAAGGTCATGAGTTCCAGGCTAGCCTGCATTTCATAGCAAGATCTCATCTCCAAATAGAAAATAAGAGCAAAGCACAAACATTATAACACTAATTTTTTAAAAAAGCAAAATTTTTAAATTAAATTTTAAAGCAAAGAATATAGCTTAGTGGAAGAGCACCTGCTTAGAATATGTGAAATCAGAATCTGACCCGCAGTACTGAAAACAAAAAAAGTTTTTCCCCCTTCTCCTTCTGGGTGATAAGACCACAGAAATGGAGACTATGTCAAAGGTAGTTAAGAATCTATGTAGATAGATGGGTAAATAGAAGTAAGTTGTATCTATCTATGATTCCTAATATATGAATATTATATACCCTATACTGTCACATAAATATATACACATATATGCAATACCTGTGTACACATACCATCTTCCTATAGACCCACAAATTGTCAGCTCAGATAAAATTGTTGTGCTTACACTCAGAGCCAGACGTCACCCTACATTATCACGTAAAGGTGCATTATACATTAGGTACTGCGTAAAGGCTTGTCATTGTTCTGGTCAAACAACAACCGTCTTTTTTCCCTTATTGTCCACCTAAGTTAGGGGACTCTGTCCTTAAATTCTATTACAGAATCTACCAGAAGATGGCAAACAATTCCTACAGATGTCTTCTTTGCAGAGTAAGAGCAAAGGAAAAATAGAATAGAGACAAATCAGTTGCCCATTCAGAAACAATTTGGAAGTCGTAATGAAGTGTCCACCGCGACAGTTGAAACACCAGCTTTATTAGGCTGTGACTTCGAAAGGAGGTCAAAGGGAATGATATTGTAGCAATCAAGACACATGCTTCCTTGTAGGAATTAGAAGGAATGAGAATGAGTAGGTTTGTTAATTATTTTCTCTGATTAGGTTACCTATTTCACCGCATGTGCATTTAAATATTAATCAGAGATTCACTTTAGCGCAGTATTATTCAAAAGGATGAAAGGAGGGAAGAGTTCAAGCCTGAGATAAACAACTCCTCACAATAGAGGAGCAGGGTTTCTGCTCTTGAGATCTACTGACAAAGCCCCTAGAGCAAGGAGGCTACTTTGCTTTTATTATCTTGAAAGGTGAATTTATATTTTTATCAAATTTGTACGTTAGCTGAACTTTCAAAGCCAGATTTTTAAACATTATGTCTTGAGAATTTCTTATATGAGAACTGCATTTCCAATTTCTACCCCACAGTCTTCCCCACTCCAAGTCCTCCTAAGCATCCTTCTCCTCCCTCTCAGCTCCATAGCCTGCTCCTCTTAATTATCAGACAAACCCAGATTCTTTCTTTTTAGCTTTTTAAATTTCACGTACCAAACTTGGTTTCCTCTCCCTCGCCTCCTCCTGCTTTCCCCACCTTCCCCCCACCCCAGGGCCCCATCCACTTCTCAGAGAGGGTAAGGTTTCCCATGGGGAGTCAACAAGGTCTGTCACATCTCCCTTAGGCAGTACCATTTAGGCTGAACAAGTCCATGAATGGACTCCAAAAAGCCAGTTCATGCACTAGAAATAAATCCTGGTCCCACTGCCATTGGCCCCACAGTCTGCTCCAGCCATACAGCTCTCCCTCACATTCAGGGGTCCTAGTTTGGTCCTATGCAGATTCCCCAGCTGTCAGTTCAGAGTCAGTGAGCTCCCACTAGCTCAGGTCAGCTGTTTCCCCATCATGGTCTTGACCCCTTTACTCATATTATTGCTCCTCCCTACCTACTACTGGATTCCAGGAGCTGGCCTAGTGCTTGCCTGTGGATCTCCACATCCACAGATCTCAGCTTCCATCACTTACTGGATGAAGGTTCTGTGATGACAATTGAGGTAGTCAACAATCAGATTACAGGGGAAGGCCAGTTCAGGCACCCTCTCTATTGCTTAGATTCTTAGCTGGGGTCGTCCTCATGGATTCCTGAGATTTTCCCTATTGCCGGGTTATTTTGCTAACTCCGTAATGACTCCCTCTATCAAGATATCTCTTTTCTTGCTTTCCCTCTCCAATATTCTCCCAACTCAATATTCCTGATCCCTCATGTTCTTCTCCCTCTTCCCTTCTCCCCTCCTCACTTCCCTCCCACCCTTCCACCCCCATCCCCATGCTCTCAATTTACTCAGGAGATCTTGTCTATTTCCCCTTCCCAGAGGAATAATGTATGTCTCTCTTAGGGTCTTCCTTGTTTCCTGGCCTCTCTGGGGTTGTGGACTACAGGCTGGTTGTCCTTTGCTTTGCATCTAATATCTACTTATGTGGTAAGTACATACCATGTTTGTCTTTCTGGGTCTGGGTTACCTCACTCAGGGTGTTTTTTTCTAGTTCCAAGAAAGAATTTCAGGCATTGAAGATATGATAGAGGAAATAGATTCATCAGTCAAAGAAAATATTAAACCAACAATTTTTTTACACAAAATATCCAAACCCAGATTCTTAAATGTCACCACACCTGCAAGGTTTGGGGACTGCCATATTTTTTCTGGGCTATACTTTATGCTATACTAAAAGATTGGTATGCAGCTATAGTATAAAGAATCTGTAATTCTCTCCATATATACAATATTATGTACATTGACATATTTATATAACCCTCTTAAAATGATACAGAGAATTATTTAAATGCAAAACATGTATTTTCATCAAGAGAAAAATAATCATTAAACTTACCAATTTTAAGACTTTAGTTTTGTCTCCAAGTACATTCTTGGGACAACATTTCCTAATAAAAATTTAATTAGAATGTGCTTTGTTATTTATTACAAACAGACAGCCAAGGGTCATTCCACTTCAGTCACTGAGTGGTAAGCAAAGTTAATTATTCAGAGCTTGTGTTTCTACAAAGCACTTAAACTCTTACTAGATAGTTAAAAGAATCAATCACATTCCTCTTCAACAGGAACAAAACCTCAAACTTTATTTAAAATGTGGAAAGAACGACTAACTACCTACCAAACATTCATGTCCCAGTATCAGGTAGCATTTTGCAGCTCCCATGAGATCTGCAATATGACTGTCTCTATCCCTTCCTAAGGTGAGAGCAGTTCAACTAAGGCTTTCAAAACAGAAAAGCAAAGCAGAGGTTGTTCAACATTTTGCTATAGCTTTGCTTTCATTTTGTTGTAGTGAATGGATGAAACTTCAAAAAGTTCTGGTTTTGAGATCTCTACTTTTTTATCCTTTGTAACTTCTTTTGTTGGAAAATGGTGAACTTGAGGTGGGAACATGCTACCCCATGGGAGAGCAGACACACTCAGACTCCTTTGCATGTTCTAAATGAGTACTGACATGCAAATCAGTAAGGCCACACAGTTAGGAGCTTTGAGATATCTTAAAGCAACATTGCAGCTTGTAGCTGGGGAAGCGCTGAGTGAAATGTCTTGTCAAAAGTCCACCCCATGTTTGCAGCAGCATTGAGCTTACAAATCAGTAACTACCTCAGATATTTCCTGCTAAAGCCAGCACCTGGCTTCAAAACCTAAAACATGTTCACAGAATGCCAACAAGGGAGAGAGAAAGCCTCTCCAAACCCAAAGAAACTAACCATAAAACCTTTCAAAAAAATAAATTTCTCAGTGGCAGTATAAAAGAAAACAGTATTGAGAGTGGAACACAATCCAGATTTTGGTAAAAGTTTCTTAATTATCTACATTACTGGATAGAACTAAAAAATCCCCATCTTCCATGTTTCTAATGATTATAGCTCACTATAAACCATAGAGTCATGCAGATGAGAGGCTCAAGCTCATTTTCTTCCTCTCAGAAATAACTAGAAGACCTGAGGGTTGCTTAGTCATAAGAAATAATTTAATTTGTAATAAAAACATCAAGGCCATAAAAAACAAATCAGCATAACAATTAATTTAGGTCACCAAGGTAATTTACTGTTATGTGTGTGACTATAAATTATCAAGCATCTGAGAACTAAAATGTGTCAAATTTCTAAGCTTACCTAAATGTTATATAAAAGCTAAAATTGAAATTCTTTGTTCCCTTTGGTGCTGACCTCATGGGCATTCAACAACTGGACAGATGTCGAAGTTATATAATATGAAAGGTCAAGAGAGGCATTATTCTTTCCTTGACCCCTACTTTTGTGCACAAGTTAGGTCCCAGGGGACAGTAAAATGCCTCTAAGAGTCTTTCAACTCTGACAAGTCACCCAGTGCTTGACCAAAAACCATGCAAAGTCTTCAGGCACTGGACTCTACTTAGTGAAGAGTCAGTAAGAGAAGCCTCAATAAGGAGGAAAAAGTCCTCAGGGTTTCCAAAGAATGTTACAAGATCAAGAAAGCCTGAACCCATCCCAGTAGATACCAGGACCATTAGAGAAAATACCTGAAGAAGCCAGGGAGCTTATTCGACACCCTTAAAAGTAATCCCTAAAGAACTTTAACCAACCTTAGTATGAAAAAGTTCATTTTTAACCTGCAAACACATGATCTTCAACACCTAACAGAAAAATGCCACAGAAGAGTGGAAGATCTAATGATAATGAGAAAAAGAACCAGACTGGACTTGAAAAGGAACAGAGCACTTGGCCAGCTATCACAGGCTCCTCCAAGAACATCAGCAGACATGCCGTGTAGAAATACTGACACATTACAAAGGCTCTAACACACTGTGGCCCGGTGACTAAGGGACAAAACGCTCTCATTCCGGTCCCATATGCTTTTCAAATTTATCTTTCATCCCTTCAAAAGTCTTATTATGTACACAAACTCCTGTCAAATTCCAGGACATTCTTAGTTAAATAAACCTGTCCAGATTAAAGCACCTTTCCTAAAATGTTCCAGATAAGAGCTGAGAGAACTCTACCAGGATCTGGAACTAACTCACACCCTGGGTAGCTTCCCCCCAAAAATGACCCCAAAGATAAGGACATCTATGGGGCCATGATTCAAAGCTACCACACTTTGACGTATGCACCTGATGGGCTCCTGACACTGGTTAGGCTTAGCCTTTAAAGCAGTCTGTTTCTCTGTCAAGATGGATCTATAGCCTGTAAATGGGAACCCAGTTCTATTTATCATCACTACTATTATGGCTGGTTGAGAAAATTCCCAATAATGTTTGATATGGTCTATTTATCCTCAAGACCAGCCGACAAGGCCTCTGCTTTTTACTCCTGTTTCCAGCGTGTATCACTTCATTCCTCCTATGAGTCTCAGTTCCCAGGGGATCTCCATGACATTGTGGGACAACTGGAGCACACTAATTTGTAGTGTTCAAATCTATCTTCTATTCCTTTCTCAAGATATTACTAACTCCAAGCTTTGACTGTTTCTTACGGTAGGAAAACCAAGGTAATAAATTGCACCATTCCTCCTATCTCCCCACTCCCTCATGACCTTTGGACCTTGGAAGTCTATTATAATCTTTCAATCCAATAATTTTGCAGCAATTGGTAATTGTGTCCTAGACAGATTTTGTGCTGCAACTGGCAATTACTGGATCTATCTGCTCACTTAATCTTATTTAGAGGAAAAATGCCTTTATTGGACATGATTCCTGGACCTAACTATACACAAAGGTTTTCTCAAGTTGAGGAAACTCCCTTGACTCCCTCATGTCATGTTCCTGGTTTATCTCCTTTTGTTTTGTTTTGTTTTTTTTCCATGATTTAATACCTACTTTTCTGGATTTTACTAAGAAAGTATTAGCTCTCAGTTCTCCCATGGGATGGACATAGGTCTATTTTTCTATCACACCTACTTCCGTGTAACTTAATCTGCCTTCACATTTATCGTCATTCTGAGGAGCCCATCCATTGTGACACATGACTGCCTCTTGGAATAGGTTCACCCATCATGAAGTAACCTCATAAAACCCCACAAAAAAATATGATCACTTCGGTTTCCTTCACTACTGGGGCCATATGAGGTAAAAACACCTCCCCTGAATCACCAACCTGTAGCATCTTGGAAAATTAGTTAGCTTTACATTGCCTCTTAGCAGAGCTAATTGAAGTCTTTGTTCTTATTAACAAAACCTTTTAGAATGCGTTTGGTAGCACATACCTATAATTCCAGCACTCTGGAAATAGAATCAAGAGGTTTTATGTGAGTTTGAAACTAGTTTGCTCTAGATAGTGAGTTCCAGTTAGCTAAGGCTACAGAGCTAATCTTGTCTCAAAGGGAAAAATAAAATTTCTTGTTATACAAATGTGAACCAATTCTAAACGACAGGGAACTGACTTTCATATTTATAATCCAGGGCACACCTCTAGAAACATAGTCAAGGACATGATCACCATTGAAGCGTGTCTGCGAGAGTTTTAACTTTAATTTTATTTGCCATTTTCTGAACTTGGACCTCTCTGCACATTATATTCGAAGTATGATTTCTAAGATCTGACTTCTCAACATAATAGTAAAGTTCATCACTTCCAGAATCCAAAAATTCCACTTCCAGTTGATGATCCATCAAGAGATTACAGATAGTTTCACCAGAAGAACATTTCGTCTACCAGGACCTTTCAGTCCAGCAGCAAACGTGTAACCTTTGCAAGGCACTGGCTTCCTCTCCTTAGTTAGCAAGGAATGTGCCTATGCACAGGTACTATAATCTTACCCAACAGGAAGTAGATCCAGAAGAATGAAATCTGTCTTTCCTAATAAGATTAAAGGGTCCATATTCCTTGAAGGGTAGAATTCAAAGGTGAGGTTTGGTAGGAGATACCAGGCAGAGAGAAAGAAAATAAAAAGCCATTTGCAGCTATTGAACCCAAAGCTCCTTGGGAAATCTGAATATCAATGTCTGCCTGCTTTGTCACAAAGGCATGGTCAGTGGTAAATAATACTCTTTCTAAGGTCCACAATGGGAGACTTTAATGCTAGGGATCCCCTTTGGGACATATGACTACCAGTATGTTGACAAGCACTGTTGCCCTTTAGAAGTGGCTTGATCAGTGGGAGACCCTTTTGGCATAGACAGCAGATGCTTTCCTAGTCTAGAAAATGCAAGGAAGTGCCTTAAAGGGGAAACTCAGTTTTGTAATCTAATGTCTTAGATTGTAACCAAAATCCTAAAGGTAAAGAGAAATCATACACAATAGGATATGAAGAGAAAATGTGCGGGATAACTAGCTATCCCCTTAATTAGATGTGCACCTAGATATGCCAAAGCCATTTTTCCAGGTAGTGGCTTGCCAACCTGCATGAAGGAGTCATCAGCCCAAGTTCTAAGCTTTAGAACTTATTTATCTTCCTCCTTTTTTCTCTTCCTCTTTCCAGCACCTGCCAAGATCTCCAGCTTTCTGCTGTGTTACCCAAACACACCATCTTTCATTGCCTTTCTGGCCATGGTAATCTGAATGTAATTGGCACCATAATATCAGGGAGTGGCACTATTAGAAGGTGTGGCTTTGATGGAGTGGGTGTGGCTTTATTGGAGGAAGTGTGTCACTATGAGGGTGGGCTTTGAGTTTCCTATGCTTAGGATACCACCCAGGGTTTCAGCTGACTTCCTGTTGCCTGTAAACAGTAGCACTCTCAGCTCCAGCACCACACCTGCCTGCACATAGCCATAAGGGTTGCGTGATCATGCTGTCTCTTCACAGCTACAGAAACCCAAACTAAGACACTGAGTCTGTTCTCAGAAGATTTTATCAAAGAGATCAGGAACATACAAGAAACCTATGATGACTGATATGTTCAAATGAGCTTTTGTGATTCCATAAATCACACTTCAAATTCCCCACTTTGCTTATAAGTAAAAAGCATTATTTTCCTTGGTAAAACAGCAACTAAATCTCACTAAACTAATTAATACCATCAGAAGTTCATAAATGCACATCTTAGGCAGAAAATTATAAATTAAAACCCAACATTGGAAAATGTTCAGTTTGTAATCATTGTAATAAACTCAAAATATAACTTAATGCCCTGAATATTCACTAATTTTTAAATGACATCTGTGAGAATATCATAGTTTGTAGATAATCAAAATAATTTATATAGTGATGATGGCAATATAATTTGCCTTTCTCAAAAATGTATGTGTGTGTATGTGTGTGTGTTTGTGTATGCGCATATGCAATGAATTTTAAAAACAGTCTCAACATTTGACACAGTAATCCCAGTTCTAAGAATGTATCTTTCTTAAGGTTTAATATCCATAACTATTCTTGGTACTTTAAAGACAGAAATACTGTTTATAACACAAAGGTTAAGATTGTATTTTTTACTTTCTTTCCTGATCATGCTCAGAATTTTATTGACTTTTAGGATTATGGATGCAATTTATATGCATGTATCCTGAAAACAGTCTATAGTGATTCCTAGGCCCTTAGATGACCCGGAACTTCCTGCTTACTGACTTTAAACCATTTCTCACCGTCAGCAAAGGATTATAGTTGTTACCATGCTATTTGTCATAGATGACCAACTGACACCCACAGGCACACCCAAGTTTCTCCTAAACGCTCAGCACTATTGCTGTAGGTGACTTGAATCCTCTCTCCTGCCTAAAAAACAAAACAAAAATTTCATAATTCAAAAAAGGAAGAGAGTTTTATAGGAGAGGCACTAATTCAGCTCAATCATCAAGCTTTGGTAAAGACTTGGAAAGTAACAAAGTACTTAATACATAATCACAATGATGATTATGATGGGCTTGTTTTCCAGAACCAGGGACAGGACTTGACTGGGACTGGCAGTCACTACTAGAATATCTTGGCAGTTTCTTTCCTAGAAATCTAAGAACATCACATCCTCAAAAATCTTAGGTGCTTATGTATCATAACACAGTAAAAATAATATATGCTATTGATTTAATGACCTCCCATGTCAAGCCTTATGCTACCTGACAACTTCTTTGGATTTTTGGCATTAACATATATGAAAGTAACCAGTACTTTTTATCTCTATTTTACAGAATTGAAAATATGACCTAGAAAGTTTAGCAGGTTGCCCAAGGTGTAGCATACAACAAAAACAAATATCCAGTGCCAAATTCTCTTGGCTAACATTTTCCTTTAATACAGAAACTCTCTTGAAATACTTACAAACCATGCATCTAAGACTCTGTAATGTTCTTTTTAGTGACATCATTTTGAAAAGCCTCATTGTTTTCCAGTTACGTATCTGTCTAGAGAGTATCTATATGTGTTTTATACTCTGTATGTATGTATGTGCTTTGTGCTTCTAAAGTATGAATAAATATTCAATCTGCATATTTGATTTGAATATATATTCAAAAAGTTTTCATATATTATTGAACAGTGAATTTTTTAATAGCCTTCTAATAGACAGTTGAATTTCTGCCAGAATTTCAATGTTGCATATGAAGTCATGGATAGCTCAAAGATATCCTCTCTGACAATGTGTGAGAGTGAGAAACAGAAGACTGAAGTTACAAGGTGCTGGCTTTATGTTTTCTTTTCCATGTAATACTGCTTTAAGGTGATTCAAATATGCATATACAAATATGCATATACATTAGTAAACAATAAGATATGCTAACAGTTTATTCATAATTGCACCAAGAAGGGCAGAATAATGAGATTGTTTCTTTTGGTATAGTATTTGCAAATGGCATCTCCAAATTTGTGAATTGTCTCAACCTCCTTGTGTCCCTGAGAGCATAGATGTTTATAATCCTATTGTTTTGATTTGTGGTTGCTGTTTTTGGTGTCCTTTGAATGTTCTGGGTTCTAGCTGCACTGTTGCCATCACTGATCATTTGGAGTTATTTTTACATGCTTTCAGGCAGGGGTTTAGTTTCATTCTAAATCATTCATTGCTTGCCATTTGCCAGGCTTCCTAACATGGATTTTGGAAAATTATAATTTCCATATTTAGTTACAGAGAGTTTTTAACTTATCAAAATTAATTAACTATAAATGACTGGATTCTAGCCCTTCCCATTTATCTATGTATCTATTTTTATCATGGTACTGTATACCTAATTATTTACTGTTTCATTGTTACTGTATAGAGATGCAAATGATTTTATATGAACTTTGAATCCTACAACCTGTTGAACATATTTTTCAGTTTTCATAACTGTGACTTTTTAAAATAATTTCCCAATATAAAAACACTATATATTATTATTAGAAATGGAAATAATTTTATTTCTTTCTTTGCAAATGAATTTTCTTTTTTTTCTTTATGTGCTGTCTAGGACTGCCAGAAATATGTGAAATTGACGTTATAAATGCAGTCATCTTTATCTTTTCCTAGTCTTTGGGAAAGACTTCCAGTCTTCATCTTTAATATGATTTAGATAGATGTTTTCTAATAGGCAAGCTTTAGCTGGTTGAACATCTATGCCTAGCTGACAAATTATTTATCATGAAAATGTGCCATATTTTGTTATACTTTGCCAAATGTGTGCATGTGTCTGTGTGTCTGTGTGTGCTCAGCTTTATTCTTTCAGTAGACATTGCTTTTTTCTTGTTTTGTTATTTGTGTGAAAAAATTCCTACTTGGTTATACTGCATAATCCTTTTTCATTTGCTTGATATGTGATTGTTGTTATGGTTTTAAAATATTGTCTCACTGAATAGCCTTGGATGATCAGAAATTTGCTATACAATCTGAGGCTGGCCTCAAATGCACAGCAGTCACCCTGCCTCTGGCTTCTGAGTTCAGGGATTAAAGATGTTAACCACTACAATAGGTCACAATCCTTGCTTACATTACATTTGAATCACTGGTGTTTTGTTAAGGGCTTTGCACCTGTCTGTGATTTCATTGATTTCTGACATTATTACCTAGTTTGAGGATCAGAACAATGCACCACAGAATGGGTTAAAGGGCACCCTTTCCTTTCTGTGTTCCTAAGTATCTCAAAGGATGGCGCATCTTCGAAAGCTTCCTATGACTCTTCAGTGACTTTAAAATCCAACGCTTCTCATGATGAGAATTTTTGAGTTACTATTGAATCATTTTATTTACTGTGTATCTACTCTGATTTTGAGAACAGATGCCCTAAGTCCATTTAAATAATGTGTGTCTTAAAATTTTTCTAAGTCTTCTAGGAATGATTCCAAAATAATAATTCTATAATATATTCAACATAAACTAACAAAAGTTTGGTATAACCAGATTTCCAAAAGTGACCAGAAAAAAACAAAACAAAAACTTCAGGAAGGAAAATAAAACAAAGAAACAAAAAGCCAAAATAACAATTATGATAAAATATTTTCTGCAACCAGTTGATAATAATTTCTTCTCCCCAGAAGTTATACAAAGAATGTTAATATTTTTCTCAGGGAGACATTTATCACTTTTATTTCTGTGATTTATACCTATGTTAATTTCTCTATGGTGAAATCCTTTCCTTGGGTATACTGCATCCACCAGTTAGCACTTCTTCCCACAAATAGCCAGTGAGATTTCCTTGGCCTAGTGAGCTTAGACATGCTTTGATGACATAAGAACATGCTTGCTTTTCTGCAACTATAGATCCTGGATGTAAAGCATAATTTCAGCAACCACAGTTGATTATCAGCAGAGGAGTTGAGAAGGTTGGGCTGGGATAGATAGACAGAGGAATTTTTTCTAGACATAAGGAAAAGTAAAATATGTCACTTGCCATAAACTAGATACAAGTAGAGATAATAATATTAAGCAAATTAATACAGGCTAAAAATGGAATATTTATGTATATATATATGTGTGTGTATATATATGCATACATACATATACGTATATACATATGCATACATGGACAATGACATGAAAATAGAAGCACAACTGTGTAACAGAATAAAGCGGACTAACTTGAAGGCTGGGGAATAAAAAAGGAGAAGATAGCATAGAATGAGATGATATGCTCAAAGCATATATTTTCTTGAAAATGGTCAAATATCAGCAATTTAACTAAATAAATGATATTCAAGAATTTGGAACTGTTCTGCTAAGCTAGAAATGTAGCTTCATGGTAAGAGGCTAGTCTAGCAGTCACAGGCCTAAGTTTCTATCTTGATCACCTTGCAGGTGAGTACACACACATATACATGCACACAAATACACACACACAAACTCACACACATACATATATACATACCTCTAAACACACACACACACACACACACACACACTCACACACACACACACACACAAAGGCAACCATTTTGAAAGACCTTTGGATAGCTTTATTGACCATTCGAATACAAAGTGATAAGATAATTTTGATTTTGTTGACTTTGATTTCCCCTAAAACTACAATTTACAGAGTCACGAAAGTTTATCCAGGTTATCGGAAGCACAGCACAACCATGCTTATTTACAGATATTTCCATAAACAAGGAGGGATTAAAATTACTCTATTACAGCTAAGAAGGGACTTGGGTCACTCCATTACAGCTAAGAGGGGATTTTCATCACTCCATCACAGCAAAACTTGTTTTATGATTCTGGTGACTTTTGTTTTCTGATTGGAGCAACAATTAGAGTGTGGACTTTTTTTATTTTTTGAGTGCGGGCTTTTGTGAAATGAAAACATCAATGTTTTACGAGCTATCGCATGACATGAATTGCAGGTGTTTGAACTTTGCAGAAGGATCTTCTCTTTTATTAGGTTAAATAGGAAAGATGCAGAGTTCAAGATACATTCTAATACTAGAGAACAAATTCCCTCATGTTATAAGTTAGAAAATATTGAATTGGAGATATAGTTTGGAGGTAGAGAGCTTGCATAAAGTACACAAAGCCAGGAGATCATCCCTAGTATTGAAAACAGATGTGTTTGTGTGTGTGTGTGTGTGAGAGAGAGAGAGAGAGAGAGAGAGAGAGAGAGAGAGAGAGAGAGAGAGAGAGAATATGAGAGAGAAAGAATATGAGAGAATATAACTACCAGGTCATAAATGCCCAGTGAACCACTGCAACTGACACATGGAAAACATTTATATGAGGAATTATGCATTGAGAGCCACAGCAAACACAAAGATAAGAATAAAAAAATAGTCCAAGCATTAGGAAGTTTATAAACATGGGCTGAGTTGGCAATAATTTAAAATGTCTAGACATATTCAAGATGTCTAGACATATTCAAGAGGTCAACAGAGCTCTGCCAGTAGATGTCAGGTAAGCTGAATGGCAAGAAAGGAATAAAGAGCTAGGAGTGAACGGAATGGTGCTTGGAAGTTTATTAGTACCCTTCAAGAAGTATATTACAGAGCCAAGAATCCTGGTTTTGGCCTGTAATAGCAGCTTCAGGAGGCTGAGGCACAAGCTCTGGTGCAAAGTACACATCACAGCAAATACACATAGCAAGACTCTGTCCTCAGAAACCAAAGAAAGAGAAGCTCATTTTACAATAGATTTTGCTTTATTTTTGTAGCCTCCAAAAATGTTCATACTATTTAAAATATCAGCTGAGGAGATGGTTCAACAGTGGGCCCAGTTTGCTCTTCCAGAGCACCTAGGTTTGATTCCAAGCACCCATATGAAGGCCCCCGCTGGCCTTCGCATGGTGCACAGACATACATGCAGGCAAAATATCTAGACAAACAAAGGTAAATAAAACTGGATTAAAATATTAAATTATTATTGAAGAAGTAAGAGACCTTAGATACTAGTTTCGGTATTATGTTCTTTCTCTCATAGGTCTTTAAATGACTATCAGAAATACAGCTTTACAGACATATAGTTCACAAAAGCCAAAGATTTTGTTGGAAAGGAATAAAATATGTGACTGGTACTTAACAAGGCAGATACATTATTGAAATATTGATATTGTTTTCCTTTTCCAATAGGATGGTAGTTATTTATAATTATTGCATTATCTCTCTTGACACAATACATTTACTGAGTGGTAAATTTTATATGACAAATTGAAAATGTACTGATTTTTGTACATTGACAAATTTACAGCGGTTCCGGACAAGACTATTAAACACCGGCATCTCGGGAGTTTATATGCATTGAGAATTCTGAGCACTGTGACAACGCTGAGGAAATGCTGACCCCACTACCTGACAGCTTTTTGTCATACCTTCCTCTCGTCCTTAGCAGCTGCGTACAAAATGACAAAGGTGAACGCAAACGCACGAATGTTTTCTACATGTGGATTGTAGACCTATTACAGCCACACAGAAGCTACCCACATGGAAACAGACACACCTCTGCTGTGATGTCCAATGACAGGGCATGGCGAGAGGGGTAGGGAGGCTTTATTTGATCATTTGATATTAAAATCTTAAAAGTATGACGCATAAATCAATTACAAACGCACTAGTGGAATAAGCAAGACATTCACTTTTGCCCCGAACTCTGTCATTTTTTTTCTCTTCTATAATCATGATTTTCTGGCTGCACTTTTGATTACTTAATGAGATAAATGGTTTACTATTGGCATAAATTACTCCTCGATGGAAACTAAACCGAAAAACCTAGACAGATCCTTAAACCCCAAAATGTTACTTTGCGTAGGGCTGGCAGGCCATAATTTAAATCAATTTAAGTTTAAATGACTATTGTTACCTCCTAAAAACAGATATTTATTATTAAATCAAAATATATTTTTCACTATTTTGCATTTTAATACATGTTTCTGTATATGCTGAGTTGGGAGAAGTATATGAAACTGAGGATTTAAAAGATGACACTTCAACATTATTCATTCATTAAAAAGAGAAATAATGACCACGTATGTTTGAAGCACTAGTCTCGGCAATAATTTCAAGGGTTAATAAAGCACACCGCCTGCACTTGACAGGAAAGTTTCTGAGTGCATATGGCTCATAGTCTTTTAATGTGCAGTTTTTATTTGCTATGCTTAATGAAAACAAATTGATCTCTGCTCAGGAGCTGCATTCTCAATGGGCACAAATTAAAGCCCAATTTGTGCACCTATAATGAAAGACCCTGTTGGTGTATGTCATGTCCTTTCCTGTAATGCAAACCCATCTACTTCATGAGTTTTCCTTTCTATATTTTGAACACCATAAGGGAACTAAAGGGTGACTGCTTTCTCTCCTGTTTCGTAAGCAACATTTTAAATATTTTATTTTATTACATTTATGGGTGATTTGCTTGTATGAGTATCTATGTACCACAGACATGTCCAGCGCCCATGGTGGCCAGAAGATACCTTGCAGATGGAATTACCGGTAGTTGTGAGTCTGCATGAGGGACCTAGGAATTGAACCTGGGTCCTTGGGGAAAGCAACCTGTGCTCTTACCCCCTGACCCATCTCTCCAGCACTCCTTTTCCTCACTTTCTTCGTCTTCCTGTGCCATTGACTTCCTACTTCCTGCTAAATTATTGAGCACAATTTTACAAATCCCATTTCAATCTTTGCCTTCTTCGAGAAGGTTTACCATTCTAGTCAGTCAGATTTTCCAACATTTTTAAACAAAGTGTGGAATCATACTTTTCATGGGCAAGTAGGTTCATAATTATTTAGTGTATATGCATGTATGTAAGTGTATAATGTACATAAGTACTCACACACATATATATAAATATTTAAATTCCACTATTAATACAATGGTCCTCAAACATATGACATTCAAAATGTCATATTTTTTCTCATAGTAGAAAATAGAGCAACTGAAAAAATAAGAAAAAATATATGACAATTAGCAATTAAATTTAATTTTTAAAATAAATTTGAAAAACAATATATCAAAGCAAAAGCATGAGCCAAGCAGAGAGAGCTCAGAGTAAAAGCTGATGGCTTGAGTTAATCCTCAGGATCTAAAGAGGCGTCTCCTGTCCTCCATGTGTGAGCTGCAGCCTCACATCCCTACAGAAAAACAGCACATGTGTGTGCACACGCTTACACACACACACTCAAGCCCATATGTGGGCGCTCACACTCAATTAATTATAAATCAATTTTAATGACTAAGAATGATGAAAGGGTAAAAGCAGCAGGTAAAGCAAACCCTGTAAATCCGATGACCCGAGTTCCATCCCTGCAGCCAAGTTAAGGAAGGAGGAGAGAACTGGTTCCTCGAAGTTGAACTCTGACCTCCACATCTTCACTTTTGCATGTATACTCTCCATATACCATGCGTACGTATGTGCTAATAATACTGCTCTTACCGTAAGGAAATTAAAAGTAAGAATTCAATATCTTTTTAAAACCCATAACCCAACCTAATGAAATAAATAAAAGTTGATGATAAACATTGCAATTCTTGTATGAACAGGAATAATATATGCTTATCAAATGTTTGAATGGGAAAGAGATAAAAACCATTATGAAGGTTATATGAAATCATCTTAAAATATAATTGCAAAAATATGTAAAAAGAGAAAATACATGATTGTGGAAAAAATTTTGAGACAGGGTATCGTTTTGGAGCCTAACCTGTAATTCATTCTGTAGACCAGGCTGGCCTCATGCTCACAGAGATCCACCTGCCTCTGCTTCCCATGTGCTGGGATTAAAGGCGTGTGCCAACAAATACCCAGCTCGTTATCTTTCTTATAAATACTCACTAGGTATCAACATTTGCAAAATACATTTTCAAGATGTAACTTCATAGCATTTCCCTGCACGGTTCACTTCATAAGAAAGAAGGGAGTCACGTTCCCAGAAGGTCTTCACGGTGGAGAAAAGCCTGCAACTCTTGGTTTACGTAAGTCTAGCTCTGTCCCTGTAGATCCTTAGCTTCCTATTTTGGGATGGCTTAAAAGTGATAACCATTCAGTGGACGCAATGACTTGGCTTTGAATTTGACCTCTTTCTCAGCAGTGGACATAAATAGGAAACCACTCCCAGCGCCGGGCAGCAGCTCCCTACAGCACTTTAGCATGCACACAGTCCTTGCTGGTGGAGAGCCACCCTGTCTCTAACGGTGCAAGGGAATACACACAGCCTGCTAGGATCAGTGCTGCTGTTTTTTTCTCTGTGTTTTGTTTGTTTTTGTTTTTTCTCGAGAAAAGTTAGTCTTATTGCTTATAAATCAAGGCTAACAATGTGTGTTTGGCCTTCCGCTTGTGTCTACTGAGTGAATGAATGTTCACTGAATGAACAGCTGGGGTGGCTGTAAACTCAATGGGCTTGGGTAAGGTATGAAACAAATTACATTCTTTGATTCTCCTCTTCAAAATAAGAAAACAAAACCCAACTTGTATGCTGTTGTGAGGAATACATAAGATGCATTTAACACGAAAAATCATATATTCTAGGAAAGGATGTAGTTAATTTGGTTATTATTGGTGAGAGCCTGGTATGTATTAGCGTGCATAAGTGCAAGCGGTTATAATAACACTCCAAGCTGGTGTGGAATCATACATTTTATATGAAATATATGCTTTAATTCTGCTTTCAGGGGCACGCGGCTTCCTATTACTTTGTCATTACGTTGTTATTCAAAGAACCAGACTGAAGGAATCCTTCATTTCTGCATCTGTTACTAGCTTTATACTTTTAGAGGAAACACTCATAGGACCACAGTGTAGTCTTAGATGCTAAGGTATGGTTAAGAAGAGAAGAAAGCTGCTTGGTAGGACCACAAAGGAATGACTGGGTAGAAAGAGTAGACTTCACTTGGACCATGCAACATTGGAATAAAGGTAAGAACCAGCATTCACCTTATAAGACAGTGTATCCCATCAATCCAGCACTGAGAAGACCAAGGCCAGAAGACCACCAAGAATCCATAGCTACAAAAGAAGTTTGCATTCAGCCTACACTACTTCGTAGCCTGCCTCAAAAATAAAGGAGGCCCAGCAAGGTAAGGAGTGGGTAAACGTACTTGGCCCCATACTTGACTGACTGACTCAGGATCCATAAGGTGGAAGCAGAAAACTGGGTCCCACGAGCTGTCCTAGAAAAGCCCACCTCTAATAAATGCATGAATATACATTTTCAAATTAAAAGTAAATGAAAAAAGTGAGGAAAAAAACATGCACAATATGCCAGGAGTTGACACCAAAATATGTAATAAACTCATTTGAAAACCACGCCTGTTTCCAGTCTGTTTTTTTACGCTAATGCCTTGTGCACAGACCCTGACTAGAGATAGCTGCCCATTCCTACATATAAGTCTTCATGATCCAAGCCCCTACCCCATAAAACCTGGGACTTTTCACTAGAAATAGCAATGATAGGGTTTTCAGGATTCAAATTACAATACATTTGCCTATAAAATATCATAATACAAATGTATAATAGCTAATTTTTACTTTTATTTTCATCATGTATCTACTGTGATGAAATATCAGCAACATGTCACAATCATCATAGACACCTCGTGACATGGTCCCTAGGTCATAAGTTAGACTTTATAATATGAATCTTTTTTAAAAATTAAGTTTTATTAGTTTTACACATTTTTTACTTATGATTAGCATCATTTTAGGTAATAGTAGCATTTTCCAACCTGTGGCTTATGAATATTATTTGTCTAAATATTTTTGTGAAAGAGGAGTCCATGGTCTGCTTCTACACAGAATATCTCAATGTAGGAAGAACCACAAACAGTCTTGGGTTTTACAACCATCATATTCGGGAGAGGAGATGTTTCTTATGTCTACATTAGGACTTATGTTCATTAAGTTCAATATGCAGACTTCTATTAACGCTTTTTATAGATAATATAAATACCACTATTATTCTTTCTCTTTATAGTAAGGAAAAATGATACTCTTACCTAAAGACACAGAGTTTTCAATACTGTAGCTCTATAATAGAGTTTGAAGTCAGGGATGGTAATGCCTCCAGAAGTTCTTTTATTGTATAAGATTGTTTTGGCTATCCTGGGTTTTTTGTTTTGCCATATAAACTTGATTATTGTTCTCTCAAGGTCTGTGAAGAAGTTTGATGGGATTTTGATGGGGATTGCATTGAATCTATAGATTGCTTTTGGTAGAATTGCCATTTTTACTATGTTGATTCTCCCAATCCAAGAGCAGGGGAGGTCTTTCCATTTTCTGGTATCCTCCTCAATTTCTTTCTTCAAAGACTTAAAGTTTTTGTCAAATAGGTCTTTCACTTCCTTGGTTAGAGTAACCCCAAGATATTTTATGCTATTTGTGGCTATCATGAAGGGTGAAGTCGACTTATGGAATCGAATAGAAGACCCAGATATTAACCCACAAACTTATGAACACCTAATTTTCGACAAGGGAGCTAAAGGTATACAATGGAAGAAGGAAAGCATCTTTAACAAATGGTGCTGGCATAACTGGATGTCAACCTGTAAAAAAAATGAAAGTAGATCCATATCTATCACCATGCACAAAAATCAAGTCCAAATGGATTAAAGACATCAACATTAATTCGTCCACTTTGAACCTGATAGAAGAGAAAGTGGGAAGTAGTCTACAAGATTTAGGCACAGGAGGCCTCTTCCTAAGTAGGACCCCAGCAGCACAGACAATAAGAGAAACAATGAATAAATGGGATCTACTGAAACTGGGAAGCTTCTGTAAAGCAAAGGACACTGTCAGTAGGACAAAAAGGCTGCCTTCTGACTGGGAGAAGATCTTCACCAACCCCTCATCAGACAAAGGTCTGATCTCCAAAATATACAAAGAACTCAAGAAACTAGGCACTAAAACTCTAATTAACCCAATTAAAAAATGGGGTACTGAACTTAACAGAGAATTCACAACAGATGAACTTCGAATGGCCAGAAGACACTTAAGGTCATGCTCAACCTCCCTAGCGATCAGGGAAATGCAAATCAAAACCACTTTGAGATACCATCTTACACCTGTCAGAATAGCTAAAGTCAAAAACACCAACGATAGCCTATGCTGGAGAGGATGTGGGGTGAGGGGAACACTCATCCATTGTTGGTGGGAGTGCAAACTCGTGCAGCCACTGTGGAAATCAGTGTGGCGGTTTCTCAGGAAACTGGGAGTCAACCTCCCTCAGGACCCAGCAATACCACTCTTGGGAATATACCCTAAAGATTCCCTAACATACTACAAAAGCATTTGTTCAACTATGTTCATAGCTGCACTATTTGTAATAGCCAGATCATGGAAACAACCTAGGTGCCCCTCAATAGAAGAATGGTTAAAAAAGGTGTGGAACATATATACATTAGAGTTTTACTCGGCGGTAAAAAACAATGACATCTTGAATTTTGCATGCAAATGGATGGAAATAGAAAACGCTTTACTGAGTGAGGTAAGCCAGACCCAAAAAGAGGAACACGGTATGTATTCACTCATAAGTGGATTCTAACCATAATTAAAGGTCTTTGAGCCTATTATTCGTGATCCTAGTGAAGCTAAATAAGAAGATGAACCTGATGAAGATTATTTAGCTATCCACCAGGAGGTAGGAAATATACATGAGTCCCAGGTAACCTCGGGTGCATGGGGGGGTGGGAGGGTCGATGGAGGGGGAGAGGACTAGAGAGAAGGGAGTAGGGGAGGAACGGGGAAAGCTTGGTGGCCGGGGATGGGGGGGGGAGGGAGGTAGGATGAATATGGGATCAGGGAACAATATATTTCAACTAAGGGAGCCATTTTAGGGTTTACAGGAGACTTGATTATATATGGGATCCCAGGTCCAAGGAGAAATCCCCCAGATTGCTCTCTGGACAGAGGAGAGGGTGCCTGAATCGGCCGTGGCCCATGACCATACTGATGCATATTTTGCTTATCACCATAGATCCTTCCTCTGGCGAAGGACGGCTATGCAGTCGGAGGCCCACATTGGAGGACCGGATTGAGCCCCCCGAGGTCCGGAGGGGGAGCGGAAGGAGGAGGAACATGAAAAACGAAATCAGTACTGCGAGGGATGCTATCACCCACTGATACAAGGGAACGGATCTGATGAGAGTTTACCAGGGCCAGCCGGACTGGGACTGAACGAGGACGTGATCTAGACAGATTCTCGGAATTTGGCCGGATTCTCTGACTGTGGCTGGCCCGGGGTCTTTCTGAAAAGCCATTGACTATGACACTGGGACCTGTTTCCTCTGCATATGCTGGATTTTGGGGATCCAGTCTGTTTGGATGCTAGCCTTCCTGGACCTGGAGGGAGGGGGAGGGAGCTGGAGCTTCCCACAGGGCAGGAAACCCTGACTGCCCTGGGGGACGGAGGGGAAGGAGGGGGGGAGTGGGGGGAGTGGGAGGGTGTTGGGAGGGGGGGGCGGAATTGGAAACTTTTATAATTTAATAAAATTTACTATAAAAAAAAAAAAAAAAAAAAAAAAAGACACAGAGTTTATGTGGCAGAGGGTGAATGAAGAAGCTCACACCCTGAAAGCACGCAAGTGAGCTGGGATTTTTGGGAGATGAGTTATGTTCATGTATTCACTGTGTGCACATGTGCATGAGGATGAATGTGCACACGTGTGGCCTTGCCTGTGGAAGCTAGAGGTCAATATCAGGGGTCTTGCACTGTAGCTTCCCACTTTGTTCTTCAAAATTATATTATGTGTGTGTGTGCACGTGTGTGTGTCTGTGTGCATGCATGTGTGTGTCTGTGTGTACATGTGTGTGCATGTATGTGTGTATGTGTTTGTACTTGTAGAAGTCAGTTTTCTGCTTGCACCATGAAGACCTCAGGGACTGAACTCGGGTTGTAGGGCTGGATAGAGGGTATTCATAGAGCCATCTTCCATGCCTTTCCAATTTGTTCTTTTGAGACATGGTCTCACTGAAATTTAAGCTACCTAATTTATCTAGGCTGGCTGCCCATGATTAGGGTGCTCCTTGAACTCAGATTCGTAGGCTTCTGCAGCAGGAACTCCTGACTGAGCCATTTCCCTGGCCTATCCATCAGTCGCAAGGATGGATACAAAAAGCCATTTTGTGGATTTGAAAATCCTAGAAGCCACTCAAGTAACTGCAGCAGGAGCTCACAAAGTTTGCCTCTTTCTGAGATACCAGTGTAAAAGTCTGATAGAGGAGAACAGAGACACGCCAGACATGAATATGTTTCTACTGCATATGATGTGTGTGTTAGAGTGCATGCGAGTGCACATGCATGTGCACACTCATACATGTGGATGAACTTCAGACAGCTAAAAGCAAGCAGCCATGATCTGAGCAAACTGCTCTGTTGGCTGGGCATAAAACCATATTTCTTATAATAAGAATTATGAGTATCGAAAAGATTCTGGTCCATAAAACATCACCAAAACACTCTAAATGATAAAGAATAATTCATAATTATTAACACTTGTAAATTTTCTGAGTATTGATGCTATGTTAGCTCAAGCAGATTATGTTTCCTCTGATAAACAGTTGTCAACAGTAACTGACCCCCCAAATAAATATTCTTTGCATGCTTGATAAGTTTTACTTTTAAAGTATGCTAACTGTCCGGTACTGGGCTCACAGTTGCCAGACTGTCTGGGTCTCAGTCTGGCCTCTATGTATACAAATGCTGATGACTTTTATAGGCAATATTTCAAAATTAAGAACCTGATTTGAGATTCCAGCATAATCCTAGTCAGGCAGATCCCATCTGTAGTATGTGATAGGAAGCAATAGGTGACATATTATTGTGGTCAGTATGTCTTCTGAAACCTTTCAATATATATGAGACCCTAGGAAGCACAACTAAGTCCGACAAGAAGAAACGAGATCTTTACAAGGTGTCCAAGTAATAAATAATTTACACCACAATTTAGCAACCTCAGCAGGCAGCACTTACAGGCTGTGGTAGGGAGTGGAGTCTGTCTTTGTGGAGAAGAGCAGGATCAATACAAGGAATGGGCTGTCAGTTTCTCTCTATAGTGTCAATATCTCAGACTGGCTGCTTTCACTGTTGCTCCTGTGGAAACAACTTCCAAAAGTATACTATTGAGCGACATGTTGCATGGATTAAATGATTTACTTTAAGCCCCTACCTGCATGCTGAAAGACCAGTAGCCCAAAAGGACTACTACACAGCCTAAGCTCAAAGCCACTGGCAATAACCTTCTGATCTGGGAATGATTTATACTTAGGAAAACGCTACTGCTATTACAAGAGCTATCCAAATGTTTCTCCATGAAACACAGACCTGAAAGACATATACCTAACTACCAGTGGGGATCAAGCACAATATTGAGGGAACTGGTAACGTAGATTTGTTGGTTAGCGTCTCTGTTTGTGAGTTACCAGATTAAAGGTCGTCCCATCTCAGAACGCTAAGATGAAATGTAAACTGTCCCTTTGTACCTATGTGAATGTATGTATCTAGTGAAAAACATGTAAAGGGTCCAAACTTCAAACATGATCCCAGCACATTACAGTTTAGCACAATAATTATCTCATTAAATAACTAGTAGGCAAAACAACAGGTAGACCCTGAGGCAAACAACAAGAAATGATTCTAGCTTATAGCCATGGAAGCAGGTTTTAAAATGGAGCCTTTTGGGCTGAAAATATGCTTCAGTGAGTAAAGGCTCTTGATATTAAGCCCAATGGCCTAAATTCAGTCCCTGGAACCCACAGGATAGAAGGAGAGAATAGACTCTAGCAAGCTGCCCTCTGACTCTAGACAAACGTGGTACCGCCTGCCTGGGGCAAAATAAGTAAATGGTTTTGTTGTTGCTTATTTTTAACTTCGCTTTACAACACTGTACATGTGACTTGGATCTTATAAATGGGAAAATGATCGTAACTGAATTCTAGAGCTGCCAGCAGGCGACTGAATGACTTTCAGGCTACTAGTAATGTAGAAATATTTGACTCTTAATCAGGAAACTGAGTCACACCTTTGGGGACCCATTTCCTTCCCCACTTGTTCAGTTTTGTGCCACTTTCTCCACACAGGTGGAGAAGCTGGAAGAGGTGTGGTTGCCTTTCAGCTCCTTTAGTAACCACGGGCAACCTGAAGTTTGGACTCCATCTCTGGGCATTTCTGCTGGCTTTGCAGGCCATTTGATCAGTATGGACCTCACTAGAGGTGTGAGGAGCTGGAGAGCTAGCATGCAATTTGAGTGAAATGAGAAAGAGATACTGGGGGTTGAACCTCCCCAAAGTGACCCCTGAGGGATTTTCTAAGAAAGAACACTGGAGTGGAACCTTAGAGATGCCATCAAGCAAAGAGTGCCCTGAGAGGGTGGCTGAGACTGAGAGACATCCAAGGAAGGGCTGGACTGCTTTGAGCACCAGAGAACTCATTACTGGAGATGTGTTTCCTAATAGAAACCAAATGCTTGAAGTGTGTGTGTGTGTGTGTGTGTGTGTGTGTGTGTGTGTGTGTGTTTGTGTATGTTTTTGTGTGTTTTTCTGTGTCTGTGTGTATCTGTCTCTCTGTGTATGTATTTGTGTCTGTGTTTGTGTGTGTGTGCATTATCTATTTTTGTTTGTATCTGTGTCTGTTTCTGTGTGTGTGTGTGTGTGTGTGTGTGTATACCTCCTGACATTTTTTATAACTGGGACTTCTGAAGAAGAATTCCTGGAGAGAAGTTGTGTCTGTAAAGACTGACAGATTAAAAGTGTGCTGATGTGGAGAGGTTGGGATGCTGCAGTTTCAGAGGATAAATACCTCATCCTGAGTTGGCTTTCTTCCCCTAAATAGCCATTCCTTGTCAGGAATATCTCAGATATGTTTAAGACTTATTGAAAAGATTTTGCCATGCCTCTGTAATGACCTCTCTGATACGCCATCAATGTATTATAAATTTTCCTCGATTTATAACTTTTCTTGTTCTGTAAATCTACATAACTTTATGAAAACACTGGAAAATGAACTTTGAGGGGAACCTGTATTCCTGGGACACAATCACCCAAAATACCTTTAGAATAAACCACCACTAATCCCCTTTAGATGAGAGCTGGGGTTTTGGCATACACAGGTCCAAAAAGGAAAATCTTTTCAGTTTTGCAAAATTACATTTCACTAAAGTGGCAACAATGTGCACTGCAAAAAGTAGCATCCACTTTACTTTCCTAACTTGATATTTCCTGCCTTAATTTTAAATGTGTAGTGATACCAATAAGCTGTGCATGATATGCATGTGATTGGGTTGTTCCTGATAAATCATCTTGGTTTATAGGAGACTACAAGGTCACTCATCAGTACGATGCAACTTCTCACTTACAGACATTTA